>NC_034592.1:34235625-34275589 GCF_900095145.1 Mus pahari | reverse complement strand
AGATCTGTATGATAAGAACTTCAAATCCCTAAAGAAAGAAATTGAAGAAGATCTCAGAATATGGAAAAATCTCCCATGGTCATGGATTGGGAGGATTAACATAGTCAAAATGGCCATCCTGCCAAAAGCAGTCTACAGATTCAATGCAATTCCCATCAAAATTCCAACCCAATTCTTCACTGAGTTAGAAATCGTGATTTGCAAATTCATATGGAATAATAAAAAACCTAGGATAGCAAAAACATTCTCAACAATAAAAGAACGTCTGGTGGAATTACCATGCCTGACCTTAAGCTGTACTACAGAGCAATTGTGGTAAAAACTGCATGGTACTGGTACGGGACAGACATGCAGATCAATGGACTAAAACTGAAGATCCAGAAATGAATCCACACACCTATGGTCACTTGAATTCTGACAAAGGAGCTAAAACCATCCCGTGGAAAAAAGACAGCATTTTCAACAAATGGTGCTGGCACAACTGGCGGTTATCATGTAGAAGAATGAGAATTGATCCATTCTTATCTCCTTTACAAAGCTCAAGTCTAAGTGGATCAAAGACCTCCACATAAAACCAGAGACACTGAAATTGATAGAGCAGAAAGTGGGGAAAAGCCTCGAAGATATGGCCACAGGGAAAAACTTTCTAAACAGAACAGCAATGGCTTATGCTGTAAAATCAAGAATTGACAAATGGGACCTCATAAAATTGCAAAGCTTCTGTAAGGCAAAAGACACTGTCAACAAGAGAAAAACACCACCAAAAGATTGGGAAAGTTTAAATTTTTAAATTGTAAGAAACTACAATTTAATTCAAGACCAATAAGTTTTACTTCATTGTAGGCCATATACAATTTATTAAAATTAGATTTACTCCATATTTACATGTAGTAGGAAGATGAACTGAAGAAAGACTTTTTGATATGAATACTGGTACCAAAACATTGTAAAAGCAAGAGGAAGAGAGAGTTTGCTATGAGATTGTATCTCTTGGCAGTGTCAGTAGATACCTCTATGAAGTGTCACAAATGTTGCTGACTGAATGTGAGGACACCAGCAGACATGTTAAGGTGGATGGAGAATGCTCAAGAGGACTTAACACAGGCAACTACAAGAAACTGAAAAATGTTGAGATCTGAAGAAATAGTCTTTCTCAAGGAAGAAAACACAGATTAGTTACTTAGTATCAAACGACCAGCCCTGAAATGTATACATATAAGTAACACGGGGCACAGTGAGTAGGCTGTATATAAAATGTATTTGTCTTGGGATAGAGGGTGCCTTAGGAGTTAAGAACACATTTTGATTTTGTAGATATCTTCAGTTTGGTTTCCAGCATCCATGTCAGTTCACTGCTTAAGATCTAGTTTCTTGCACTCTGAAGACCTCTTTTGGAATCTCCATGGATGACTTTGTCCTCATATATGTACACATAATGAAAAATAATTGTCTATATAGTCTGAACATGAATAACTGAGAATTTTGTACTGAAACTATGATAAGCACTTGACTTGTAAATTCTCAAATATGTTATTGGTTGCATTATTAACTGTGGTTTAAGAACATTTTCACATTTTCTGTATCCATTCCTCTGTTGAAAGAGATCTGGGTTCTTTCCAGCTTCTTGTATCTGTAGGATATCATCCTGAGAGAGGTAACCCAATCACAAAAGAGGTCACTTGATATACACTCACTGATAAGTGGATATTAGCCCAGAAACATAGGGTACCCAAGATACAATTTGCAAAACACAAGAAAATCAAGAAGGAAGACCAACATGTGGATACTTCATTCCTCCCTAGAACAGGGAATAGAATACCCATTTAAGGAGTTACAGAGACAAAGTTTGGAGCTAAGACGAAAAGATGGACCATCCAGAGACTGCCCCACCCGGGGGTCCTTCCCATAATCAGCCACCAAACACAGACACTATTGCATATGCCAGCAAGATTTTGCTGAAAAGACCCTGATACAGATATCTCTTGTGAGGCTAGGCCAGTGCCTGGCAAATACAGAAGTGGATGCTCAAAGTCAGCTATTGGATGGAACACAGGGCCCCCAATGGAGGAGCTAGAGAAAGTACCCAAGGAGCTGAAGGGGTCTGCAACCCTACAGGTAGAACAACAAAATGAATTAACCAGTACCCCCAGAGCTCATATCTCTAGCTGCATATGTAGCAGAAGATGGCTTATTTGGCCACCATTGAGAAGAGAGGCCCCTTGGTCTTGCAAACATTATATGACCTAGTACAGGAACACCAGGGCCAAGAAGTGGGAGTGGGTGCATAGGGTAGCAGGTAAGGGAGGATATAGGGAACTTTTGGGATAACATTTGAAATATAAATGAAGAAAATATGTAATAAAAAAATTTTTAAAAAATATCAATTCACTGTTTGAAGTATTATGATATCTAGCTTAGCCTTTATTTATTTATTTATTTATTTATTTTTGTTTTTGTCTTGGTTTTTCGAGACAGGGTTTTCTGTATAGCCCTGGCTGTCCTGGAACTCACTCTGTAGACCAGGCTGGCCTTGAACTCAGAAATCTGCCTGCCTCTGCCTCCCAAGTGCTGGGATTAAAGGTGTGTGCCACTACGTCCAGCAACCTTTATTTATTTTTATGGATATGAATCCGAGTATTTTTAAATGCTCATATCCATACCATGTGGGTACCTGTTTTCTATGGGTATCAGAAGACAAGTGTAGTTTTGGATGGTTGTGAGAAGCCACGTAAGTGCTAGGAACAGAATCCAAGTCCTCTGCAGGAGGAGCTAGTGCTCTTAATTGCTGAGGCACAGCTTTAGCCCTATGGTCAGCTCTGTCAATGTATAGAACCTAGTATCTCCTGAGATGAGGGTTTGTATGGAGTATTATCTGCATCAGATTCTCCTCTTGAAGACATGGCAGCATTTTACAGACCATGTCTGTTCAATACATAATGATGGGCCCTTAATTTAGTGTAGACATTGTTCTTCCTCTGACAACCTATACATATTTCTGTCTCTTGCAGCTTTTAAATTGCACTATTCTAAAGGTATTACTGTTTTTCACTCGTTGAATTCTTCTCTTATACAATATTTCCCAAGCACAGTTTTCTCCATCTCCACTCTTCCTCTCAATGCCAGTCACAGACCTTCCCTTTCTTTCAGATCCGCTCCCCAAATAAAAGATTTTGCAAGTAGACTGGGGGGCTGGTGGTGACAGGGACAAGAGGGATAAATTTAAGGAGGCAGAATTGAGGGGAAAAAGTTTTGGGAGAGACAGCAGGAATTGGATGGTGTTAGGGAGTCTGTGTGGAACTTAGTGCAGCGGAAACTTCTTGGGATCTATGAGGGTGACCCCAGTGAGGACTACTAATAATGGAGGGTAAGGAGACTGAACTGGCTCCCCTTTGTAGCCAGGCAAGTCTTCTCTACTACTGAGACTTGGTCATATTTCATTGAGTTGTTAACAGAGGGGTTCCAGTGGAGATCCTTAAATAATTCAGGGTTACGCTAAGACAGAGGTTCCCTCTCCAAAAACTGACAGTAAACATTGTACCTTACTGAGCCCAACACTCACACAGCTCATAGAACATAGAGGGGTAGAGCTGATCCCTGCATGGAACATTCATGCATCCGTTCTAGCCTCTTGTGCATGAGAAGGTACTCTGCACGCTATGAAAAGAGATACCTGGACAATAACCCAGACATAAAACCCTCAACCTATAATCTGCCCAGCCTGAAAGATGTGCTGGGGCAATAGTGGCCCAGAGAACTTTTGAGAGTAGACAACCAATGTCTGATTTAACTTGAACCCTACAATATAAAGGAGAACACATACCTTACACTGCCTGCATGGAGTTCCTACACTGCAGGCACTGGAGATAGAATGACATCTGGTGAATTGGTCTTTTTCATTATCTATACTCTTTGGCTTGTCATTAATCATTCCTATTTGAGTTCCTATAAATGTTTTTGTCTCTGAGAAGCTGTATTACCAACTCACTAAATTACACCCACCACTTTCTCTCCTTTATATTTTAGAGTTTAAGAGTATGAATTCAGTTTTTCTTCATCTACCTCCATTCATGTTATAACTCTTTTCTTCTATTTTCCAGAATGAACTCCTTAAATTGCTATTTCTCTAACTAGTTCTGAAGCTATATCTAGTGGTAGCATGAGTTGACATGTATTTTTAACTTATGGCTTCCTGCTGAGAATGCCTTCCTGTCATAGTTGTTATTATTTACTATTTTTCTCTCCTTGTGGATACAATTGTCACCTGTGCTGATCTAGAAACATTTACTGTATAAATTTTTAACATATTTTGCAAGTTTGCAGTATGTTGTCTTTATTATATGCTTATTTCCCTTTAAAATTTATTTTTACCTTTTGGAAGTTTCTACTGCCTTTGAGGATTATCCTTTTACAGGATTGTGGACTTGGCAAAAAGACAGTAACACTGAGAACCTTATGAGATAATTTGTCCGTCAAGCTAGCCAGTATCTTTTAAAGCAATAGCCCCACTTGAGTAATACGTTATTGTTTCTCTGAAAGGAATACCTTTAGTCAGTAACCCGTGTAAAGTTCCTAAAAGGGTAAATAGCCAACCACATAGAGTTATTGGCACACAATTATCCCACAACTTTGGATTTTCAGAATCACACAGTACCCCCAAATTAGATGACGAAACCCTTTTAGGAGCTCTTTGAAGCCAAACGGGGATGTGACTCCCTATATTCCTTTCTCCTTGTATTGGGATTTTCTATAACGTATCTGGCCTATAAAAAATCATTAACTCACCTGTGAATAAATTTTTATATATTTCATTAAAGTTAAAAGAACTTATGATCAAATGAATTGAAACAATTCAGAAAAGCCGCATAAAATAACTGCATATATCCTTGAGGGTTAATTCTGGCAGAGATCGAGAGCCAGTTAATCAGATATCACCGAAAACCTGCTTGCACTTGGCACCCTCCACAAAGGAGCATAGCCTGGAGCTGCTCTTCCATGTGTGCAGACACGTATAATTCAATGATGCTCTTTAATACTTGGCTTTGTTCATCTTAATCTGCCATGAACCTTTATGCCATTGGAAGTCCACACTAGGCCAGTAGTAAGAACAGGGAGGGGCCAAGGATTTCCCTTATAAACTGATAGGTATTTTATTTGATTTCCTCCAGTTCTTTATAATTTCAACAACCTGAGACGAGATGGCACTCACCCAGCCATTTAAAATGAGGGCTATATTTCTAACGACTGGAGAACATTGAGTTGCAGTGTTCATTACATTGGAAGTGTCACATTTTCTAGTATGACAAGATGTATTATGGGTAGGAGGTTTTACAGATGTGGAGAAATCTCTCTCCAAGTTGTTTATTTGATTTTCTTCCCTTCTGCCTCTTTGTAGTTCCTCAGCCAACCTTGGGATAATGGGATTACTTTATGCCTTCCACAGCAGGCTCTGGATGAGTGCACAGAGGCCAGTGGCAAAGAAAAATAGGATGGCTGTAAAAATGCAAACACTGAACGTTAAAAAAAAAAAAAAAAAAGGTGCACCCAATAACTTGGCCTTAAATTTAAAAGGAACTAAATAGGGACTTCTGGACAATTTATCTTGCTGTTTACTGATAACAAGTCACTTTGTTTTTATGTGCTCAGTCTAGTATTCCATAATTTATTTGAAAGAAGATGAGAAATAATGTAGATAAATGATGAAGTGTCAGGGTCTGACGCCCTTAAATGAAGCTATTATGGTCAAAGAGAAAACGTAAAACCTGCGGCTCATTATGAAAGTGTTCTACTTGTCAGTTAAGTGAAAAGGCCTGGAATGATTTCCAGTTTATTTATCATTGCAGTTATTAAAGCTGTCTTTTTGGTGCCATGAAAATGAATTGAAGACTTTATTCGAAGTAAATTTGTACTAAAGCTTTCAGATATATCTTCTGTGAGCTCAGTGAAGCAGGGCAGAAGCTTAAATGCTGAAATATCACAAAGAGACAGTCCCCAGTGTCTTCAAAACACACTCAAATATGTAAGTGTCTGTATGGGAAATGTCATCTTAACAAAGAAACAAACTTTTTGACTGATAAGTATTAAGAGCCCTTATAGTACATAGTGAGTATAGCTATTAGTATACACCTTATTCCTAAGAGAGTAAGTACTTATGCATTTAAAACACTGATCTGCAAGACTCTGTTTCCCAACATTTATTTACAAGAAGTATTTAACCATACCATTACTAATAATTAATATGCAGAAATGTTTCTTGAAGAGGACCACAACAGACATATCAAACAAAAAGAAAGGTCAGTTTCTTAAGAAAAACACCAATTGTTGGAATAGACAATTGCTTCTTATAAAAGTGAGACGTCTACAAAATGTTATTGCAGCATCTGTTTATTTCTTTTTAACCAGATATTGGATTGCATCTTATTACAAATAATAAACACATTGTTGATCTTTTATGTCACAGCCAGTTCTCACAGGCCTTTCCAGGAATGCAGCAACAGGTATTATATTGTCTATTACCTAATGGCCAGCTCTCAAGGTGTGCATGCAAGTAACAGTATTCAAATCTAGGAGGTTGTAATAGGGAATGTGTGGATATAAAGACGGAAGCATATAGAAATAGTTAAAAAAGAAAGAAAGGTTATTAACTTTAAAGGATGCAAAGAGAGCTGTATGAAAAGGTTTGAAGGGAGGAAAGGAAAGAAGAAAAGGTTTTATTATTTTTTAATATACAAAAAAAAGAAGCAAAAACCATCTCGTGTCCCTGCCAAGTTGTGAAGATGATGTATTGCTTGCTCTTGCCGAAGGCAACTGGGTGACTAGCTCTAGGCTTGAGATAGATTAGTTTTTGAATACTAATAAAATAGCTCTCATGTATTCTCTTATTTGACGACCAAGAGAAAGACCTGTGCATTTTCCTTTGGCAGCTCTTAATATTGCAAATGATTTTTTGCATATTTTAGTTATGTTTAATGAAAATGTAGAGGTAAGTATGAGCAGGCGTGTTGAAGTGAAAACACACAGACATTTCTTTGCATTTGTTTTTATGCTGAATGTTTTATTTCAAGCTGAGGAACCTTCCCAGCCACAGCACTGACTCTTTATTGTGGATATTACAAATGTTTTGACACATCTTCAGGGTCAGTTTAGAAACAAAATGGATTCTGCATCCCCAACAGAAGTAATCTTTCAGTGTTTCCGTCAGATTTTATAGCCCTTTTCAATGATATTGTCAGAGTGAGTGGTAGACCACACTCTTTATTAGATGCCTTATTTTCAAGAATTTAAATGTGTGACAAAACTTTCCTTTAAAATCAAATTTAAAGCTATATTTGGAATATTTGAAATATTATTATAACTTTTATATGATAATAGCTACAAAGGCCAATCATTTCAAAATGAATGTCTTATAAAATTATAACTGTGATGTGATGGGAAAGCTGTATCTCCGCTAGCAGCAGATAAAGGGGAAGGAGTTTAGTCTACATCTTGGTACAGAGGTAAACTCCTTGTTTTTGTAAACTATGCTTTCTTAATTAATTGATTGATTCACCTAATTTGTTGAGAGATGGTCTCACAATTGTATCACAGGTTGACATGGAACTCATTCTGTACCTTAGAGGCTTACTTGAAACTCATAGTGATCCCTCTGCCTCAGTGTGCTGATTGCTGGCATTTCACATGTGAATCATTAGACCGGGCTCAGATTTTGTTAATGCTACCAATATAAACTCAAAGCAAGCAAAAGATAATGACTAATGTAGCATAAACAACTCTTTTGAGTATACAAAGTATAAAATTTAATTATTGTTTTGGTATATATATATATATATATATATATATATATATATACACATTTTATATAAGCTCACTTTGTGATTTAATAAATTTAAGTGTTTTGGACAAGTTAATTTACTTTGACTCCTCAATCAAATACATTTGTCCTAAGTCGGATATGAAATATAGTCTCTCTCTCTCTCTCTCTCTCTCTCTCTCTATATATATATATATATATATATATATATATATATATATATATATCACAGAAGCTTTTAATCCAGGTGGATCGCTGTGAGTTAGAGACCAGCCTTGTCTATAGTGAGTTCCAGAACAGCCAGAACTGCAAAGTAAGACCCTTTTTCAAAAGCAAACATAACTAACTGTGTGTGTCTATATGTTATATAAATATGTATATGTGTGCATAAATATGTGTACATATATATATGGATAAAGACATAATGAATTATATATGTGTGTGTATATATATACACACCCTATATTTACATATATGCACATACATGTATATACTTAATCTACAGTTTTTAAGCATAAAATTAATTAAATTATAAATATGATAGTTGTATTATTCAGGATTCTCTAGAGTCACAGAACTTATGGAATGAATATCTCTCTCTGAGAGAGAGAGAATTAATTGGAATGACTTACAGGCTGTATTGCAACTAATGCAACAATGGCCAGCTATGAATGTAAAGTCCAAGAATCTAAAGGTTTCTCAGTCCCACAATGCTTGATGTCTTACCTGGTCTTTTGAATATTCTGGATTACCTCAGATGTAGGCTTCAATGCCAGTGAAGGAATGGAAGTACTAACAGGGTGAAACCAAGCAGACAAAGAGAAACTAGTCATTTTTCCATGTCGTTATGTACACATTCAGCAGAAGGTATAGCCGATATTGAAGGGATATATCTGGATCAAAAGCATGCTGTCTTTCTTCCTCAAGACCTGCATCAGGTGTGTGTCTTCCTACCTTAAAGGTCTAGACTAGAAGTGGATTCACCCACTTCAAACCAAGCCAAAAAAAAAAAAATCTCTCATGCCCTATATTTCTGGATTATAGTTGACTATGCATATAGTCAAGTTGACAACCAAGACTAGTCATTAAAAATACTTATAATTTTTAGTTAACGCATGAAATAGGGATGGTAGCAAAGTAGAAAAATAAGATTCACATAAAATAAAGTGTGATGTGTAGGGTCAGTAGCTGCTAATTCCAAATAGGTTTGTAGGAAAGACAAAGCAAACAAGCATATTCTTTGGAATGGATTCCTGGCTTTGAATATTGGAGAAACAGAAAATTTATCCAGTAGCACTGGATCAGAAGTGTTCTATGTTGATCTTCCCTAACCTCAATACTGAGCCATAGTATCTACTATGAGGCAGGCATATTAATCATTTACCCTTCTTTTCCCTGAATATGCCTTGAAGTGAGATTCTAGATACCTTAATGATATGGATTTAATTTCTCTTAAGTTGGCCACAGGAGCTAGAACTTGCCTGCTTTTCATTATCATCTTCTGTTATAAAAAAATATTAACACTACATTCAGAGGGAATTGATCAATAGATGATCATTAAACATAAGCAATAAAATGGTGATGAAATTTACATATACATATATACATATTATATATATATATGTGTGTGTGTGTGTGTGTGTGTGTGTTTAATAAATATATTTACAAATTAAGCTAGAATGATTTTGTTGTTCGTTTGTTTGGGAGAGTGTTGTTACTCCACTGTAATCTCAGCATTCAGAAGGCAAAGGCATGTGGGTAGAAAGTGTTAAAGCAACTTGGAATCCAAAGCAAATTCCTCAAAGTAAGTTTAAGAAGAAATGTGAGGTTAAGATGCTTGTGTTATATATTAAGTCATTAATGAGTTAAAAGGCAATCAACTGTCACTTTCTGAGTCATCTGTTCCATGTGACAAGAAAAATTGGTGTTTGTATCAAAGAAAAAAAAAAAACCTCATTAAATTTTCCTCCTAATCTTACAATTGGAAGGAAATCGAAAGCCAAGTAATAAAATAATGCACAGCAATCAAGCAATGTATAACCTGTCTCCAAAATCAAGGTAATTCTTCTGATAAATGGCACTATAGTCTTTTCATTCGAGCATGAATCTTTTAAAATCAAATCACTTCCCCTGTATCAAAGTCTGGTCTTGTTAAATTGTGAGTGACTTCAGTACTAACCCAGGCTTGAAAGGGTCCTGGTTGCCATGCTTTTTTGTATACTTGCAATGGGGTGGGGGGGGGGGCAGTTAAAATCTAAATTGGTTTTTGAAAGTGTTTTGAGTAAAGTTTCTAAAAGTGATTGAATAAAACTAGTTATTCATCTAGTCGTGATGGATATGATAGTTCTTGGCTATAACAGCAGCACCAGCATTTGAGAGGATGAGGCATGAGGGTTTTATGTTAGAGGCTATTCTGATATATACAGTGATACTCTCGGTCTTACAAAACCAACTAAACAGTGAACAAACAAATAAACAAACAAGCTTATGATATCTTAGCAAGGCTTATGATAAAAGAGGTATTTTAAAAGAGGTGAATTAAAAACAAGGAATCGTTTTTAATTAGCATGCATATACACTAGTTCTTTCCTGTGTGTCTTTGATCTTTCATGTTTATCAGTTTTGTGGTAGATTCCATGTTTCCAGATTCTTCCACGGAAGCTCATGTTTGACAGTTTGCCTTTGCTCTGCTAAAAGTGTGAGATAACTTGGAAAACTAAGAGGTTTACTTTCACCCATGCTTTGGAGTTTCTCTAAGTGATTGCTTTGCTCCATTGCTTTGGGGGCTAGTACATTAGCACACCATGGCAATTGCATAATAAAGAACATCAGTATGTCTTGCTTGGGAAGTAAAAGAGAAAAAAGAGGCTCCCATAGTCTCCTTTTAGTCCCTGACGCCCCATATCTCAAAGATGTTTCTGCAGTTGACTGACTTTTAAAATTTCTACTGCCTCCTATCAGTGGCAGCCGAAGAACGAACCTTTACTACAATACATGTTATATTGAGCACATTCAGGCAAACTATAGCCAAAGCCATCCTCTTGAGTTTTAGTATATTTTGATATGAAACCTTTAAAGAAGTAATTAAGAATAAGTTGCCTCATATATGTGAAACCCTGATCCAGGATGTGTAGTGTACTTATAAAAAGGAGACTCAGAGCCGGGCGTGGTGGCACACGCCTTTAATCCCAGCACTCGGGAGGCAGAGGCAGGCGGATTTCTGAGTTCGAGGCCAGCCTGGTCTACAGAGTGAGTTCCAGGACAGCCAGGGCTACACAGAGAAACCCTGTCTCAAAAAGCAAAAAGCAAAAAAAAAAAAAAAAAAAAAAAAAAGGAGACTCAGAGGCTCAGAGGTGTCTCAGCACAGAGAGAAAGGTATAAGAGGACTTAGCAAGAAAGCAGCTATTATCAAGCCAAGTAGAGAATACTCAAGGAAAACTTTCTTCTGACATCTTGGTCTAGAACTCTAGAACCAAATATGCAAGCTACCCAGACAATGCTATGTTGTTATGGTAACCCTACAGCCTGATACAGTGTTAGATTTACTGAATTATTCATGTGGTAATACACCTACTGTGTATGAAAACTAAAGCTGACACTTTACAGCATATGCAATTATAGATTCATTTGGTCATGATCACTTCATTAGTGCACACACAAACGGGTTGGAAGAAAGTATATTAAAGGATATTGTGTAATAAGTACTACCAAATTTTTCTTGGAAAAAGTGTTAAGCTTCCAGCTCATTTACTTTGCACTCACCAGAATGTCTCTTCTCTGTCTTTCAACCAATTAATCATTTTTTTCTTGCTTCTCAAGATACATTTCTTTACTCTCTAAACTGAAGTAAGAATTACTTCCTATTTATTTCAATTATGTACCAAGACAATACCCCTGGTATCAAAGGCCCTGACTCAATTGGAATTCTTTTCAAGTTTCTTAAAGCCAGTCTGTATTGTCCTTGGCTAGTCCTCAACAGAATTTGTGGGATAATAAGGACAGTTTGTGTCACGGCCTTGCTTTGCTAAAGCTTTATTCAATAATATCTGCTTGTATTTTTATTCAAGCTTCTAAATAGATAAAAGTTACAGGTATGCAGGTACTCTCAGACTCACACACATTTGAAATAAAAGCAAGCAAACAAGCAAACAAACAGATTCTGTTAACTGTTCATTAAATGTTTTATATTTTCCTAAAGGGTTTGTGGCACTGCTAAGAAAAATATACATGAGTACTATCAAAGGTTTGTTCATGCTATTGGTGACTTAAGAAACAGTTAAAACATACAATTACATGCTTAATATTTCTGGCATGCTGGACAGTAACTGGGTAGTCTCCTCTCTTGACTTTGTCACATTTTATATATAGTCTTACTTTCTGACACCCTTTTTTACTGCCCTATTTAAAGAGTAAAATTGTTTATTTCTTACCTAATCAGTAACTGTTTGGGTTTTGAAATCTCATCTGGAAGTTTAACAAAAAAATGAAATCGTAAAGCATGGATGGCTAAGGCTCTTAAACAAACTTTTTCATATTGCCAAGGATAAGCAAATCAGCAACCATCATAATGAATACCTATAGGTAATAAAAACAGACACACGTATTTGTGTAACTTGTTTGAAACCTACCTTCCCTCCCGAATAACCTGCGTGATTATATGTGAAACGAACGTTCTATTTTAAGAGGAGGTAGGCCATTTTCATTGGTACATTCATCTTTTTGTCTGAAGAGATAAATTAGTCCTTGATCTTAATGGAAAAATTTCTTTTTTTTTTCAGTTGAATAGCTGAGGTAGTTGATAGATACTGTTGCATGGCCCCATATGTTGGATGCATAAACTGAGCCCAGGGGAATTTAAATGGCTTCTTTAAGAACACCCAGGAGCCAAGCAAGGAGTCATGCCCCCAGACAATGATTTTTCACTTTTTCTACATAGCAGAAGGAAACATATACCTGCTCCCAAGGATATTTCTCTAAATAAAAGGTAATAAGTGGTCAGACATGTAGTGAATATATTAGGCTGCTACTTTCCCCTGGTGTGCTATTATTTGGGGCTTATGAATAGGAAATGCAAAGGAATCTCAAAAGGAATCTTAGTCTAATGTTTTTCAAAGCATGAAAGCTTTCCTTTGTAAGGAATTAGGATGACAGAAAACCCAAGATTATTGGAAACCTGGTGGCAGATCTTTCTCTGGCAAGATTTGACTGAGTTATTACCAGTATGTGCTTCACAGGATTCATTCATTTTCCTTTTGTACGGGGAACTTCAGAGAAACTGTTGCCAAAGGCATCACAGCAGATCATTCATTCTTGGTGTTGTCTGGAAGAAACATGGCCCCCTTTCAAACTTTCCATCTAGTATTCTAGCAGCCTCTCTACACACACCGCACACTGGATATTTTGAATGTTCAAATTCTAACACAGCCACAGGTGAAAAAAAAAAAAAAACAAAAAACTGAAAGCGTTTGAGCTTTTATTGTTGTGCTGGAGAGAGGTGTTTTCCCAGAAATTGGTAAATTCCATTTACATTAACATGATCAGGGGTCCACAGATGAAGAGCAAACTTATAATGCAATATGTTGTTTTTTCCTAAGTGCTAACATTAGTCACATGATCTAGACAACAAAAACTGTAAGGTTTCAAGTAACTAAATGTACAAATAAACGATTTCCACATTTCTTTCTTCGTTATCTTTCTCTGAGCAGGGTTCCTATGCTTCTCACATAAAGGATGGCTTCTGTCTAGTTGAATGCTTTCTCTTTAAGAAATCATCTCCCGCAATTTCTCAAGTTATACCTTGACATCATTATGGTCCTTTCAGTTTGGACATGTTTACAGATGGGGTGAAACAGTCTTCTCTTTATATCTTGTTCATGAAATCATATAGGAAGGTTTTTAGGGCACTGGCTTTCATAATCACAAATTACACTTTCATGAAAAAAAAAAAACCCAAGTTTTTAAAGAAATGAAGTCAAATACTACTACTCTTCTTCTCGTTCCCTTCTCCTTCTTCTTCTCTTTCTCCTTTTCCTTCTTCTCTTCCTCCTCTACCTCCTCCTCCTTCTTCTTTATTGGTTATTTTATTTATTTACATTTCAAATACTGTCCACCTTCCCAGTTTCCCCTCCACAACTTCCAAATCCCATTCACCCTCCCCCTGCCTTTATGAGTGAGTTTCCCCTCTCACCCACCTACTCCTGCCTCACTGCTCTAGCATCTCCCTATACTGGGGCATCAAGCCTCCATAGGACCAAGGTCATCCCCTCCCAATCATGCCAGATAAGACCATCCTCTGCTACATATGTAGCTGGAGCCATGGATCCCTTCATTTATGCTCTTTGTTTGGTGGCTTAGTCCCTGGGATTTCTGATGGGCCCTGTTAGTTGATGTTGTTCTTCCTATGAAGTTGCAATCCACTTCAGCTGCTTCATTCCTTCCCCTAATTTTTCCATTTGGTCCCTTTGCTCAGACAAGTGAGCAAGTATCTGCTGTGAGTATCTTCATCTGTATTAGTCAGGTGCTGGCAGAGGCTCTCGGGAAACAGCTATACCAGGCTCCTGGCATCAGCAATAGTGTCTGGGTTTGGTGTCTACAGGTGGGATGAATCCCTAGGTGGGGCAATCTCTGGATGGCCTTTCCTTTAGACTCTGCTCCATTTTTTGCCCCTGCATTTACTTTATACCGGATAAAAACCACATGATATTGGTACAGAGGCAGACATGTTGATCAATGGAATAGAATCGAAGACCCAGAATTAAACCCACACACCTATGGTCACTTGGTCTTTGACAAAGAAGCCTAAACCATCCACTGGAGAACAGACACTCTTTTCAACAAATGGTGCTAGTTCAACTGGTGGTTGGCATGTAGAAAAATTCAAATGAATTCATTATTATTTCCTTGTACATACTCAAGTCCATGTAGATCAAAAACCTATACATAAAACTGGATATGATGAATCTAATAGAAGAGAAAGTTGGAAAGACACATTAGCACATCTTGAACACATTAGAACAGGGGTAAGTTTACTGAACACAATACCAATGGCTCAGGCTCAAAGATCAACAATTGAAAAATGGGACCTCATAAAATTGAAAAGCTTCTGGAAGGCAAAGGACACTGTCAATAGGACAAAATGGCAACCTACAGATTGNNAAAAGATCTTTACTAATCCTACATCCTATAAATGTCTAATATCCAATATATACAAAGAACTCAAGAAGTTAAAACTCCAGAGAACCAAATAAACCAATTTAAAAATGAGGTACAGAGCTAAACAAAAATTCAATTGAGGAATCTCGAATGTACAAGTAGC
This sequence comes from Mus pahari, assembly GCF_900095145.1. NCBI lineage: Eukaryota > Metazoa > Chordata > Mammalia > Rodentia > Muridae > Mus > Mus pahari. Next base: position 34,260,467 of record NC_034592.1, on the reverse strand, counting down.
ACCTAAAGGAACGTTCAACACCCTTAGTTATCAGGGCAATGCAAATGAAAATGACCCTGAGATTCCACCTCACACCAGTCAGAATGGCTAAGAACAAAAAGTCAGGTGACAGCAGAAGCTGGTAAGGATGTGGAGAAATAGGAACACTCCTCCATTGCTAATGGGATTGAAACCACTCAGGAAATCAGTTTTGCGGTTTGTCAGATAACTGGACATAGTAGTATCTGAGGACCCAGCTATACCACTCCTGGGTATATACCCAGATCATGCTCCAAGATGTAATAAGGACACATGGTCCACTATGTTCATAGCAGCCTTATTTATAATAGCCAGAAGCTGGAAAGGACCCAGATTTCCTTCAACAAAGGAATGGATATAGCAAATGTGATACATTTACACAATAGAGTACTACACAGCTATTAAAATAAATGACTTCATGAAATTTGCAGGCAAATGGGTGGAACTAGAAAAATCTCATCCTGAGTAAGGTAACCCAGACACAAAAGAACACACATGGTATGTACTCACTGATAACTGGATATTAGGAAAGAAGCTCAGAATACCTATCATACGACTCACAGACCACATGAAACTTAAGAAAAAGGAAGAACAAAGTGTAGGGATCAAAATAGTCCTGGGAGGTAGAAGGATGGGTCTGGAAGGGGGGGGGAGAGAAAAAGGGGGCAGGATCAGGTATGGGAAGAGACAGGATAGAAGTATAGATGGTTAGGAATATTAATAGAAATATTTAGCAGTTGGGGGATGGGGAACTGTTATAGTCACTAGAAAGTTCTAGGTGCCAAGGAATTGAGAGGCTCCCAGGGCGCAACAGGGATGACGCTAGAGGAAATACCCAACAAAGGGCAGATAGAACATGTCAAGCTCTCCTCCACTACAAGATAGGCATGGCCCCTAATTGGGGGGAGGGGGCCACCCACCCATTTCCAACTTTTAAGCCAAATACTCTAAAATGATCAAATACCCACCAACAGCATCCAATTTTTATATTTAAGATGATCATTAAAAAGCTGGGTAGATGGACTTAAAAATAATAAAATCACTTACTAAAGAGTTTTGTTTCAATGTCTGTATGAAAATATAGCTAAAATTACAAGTTGTGTACCTCTATCCCAAAGTAAATAAAGTTGGAGACATTATAAATTAGAGTTTTCACATATTTTAACTAAATGATATTTCGATCAAATATGTGCAATAAAATGATGTAACATATGTGATGGTGTTTATTAATTAATTAATTGTCCCCTGCTTAAATTCATAGGAGGCAGCTATTTTTTTTTTTTTTATTCACACAGTGGAACAGAGGAATTTGTTTTGTTTTTGTTTTTTGTTTTTGTTTTGTTTTTTGTTTTTTGTTTTTTAAACAGGAAGACAGGGCATCAAGTGAGGGATGGGGTTGCAATCCCACAGTCAAAACTCTGACCCATAATTGTTCCTGTCTGGAAGAACTGAAGGGCTGGAAATGGAGAGGAACCTGAGAAAAAGAAGGTCCAGCAATGGGCCGAAAGACATGACACTATTACTGAGGCTATGGAGAACTCTCAAAAAGCAATTTATCATGACCGCCCTCCTGAAGACCCAACAAGCAGCTGAAAGAATCAGATGCAGATATTTGCACCCAACCAATGGACAGAAGCTGCTGACCCCAGTGCTTGAATTAGGGAAGGCTGAGAGAAGTTGAGGAGAAGGGTGATCCTGTAGGAGGACCAGGAGTCTCAATTAACCTAGACTCCTGAGATCTCTCAAACTCTGGATCACCAACCAGGCAGCATACACCAGCTGATATGAGGCCTCCAACACACATACAGTAGAGGACTGCCAGGTCTGTGTTCATTCAGAGATGATGTATGTAGCCCTCAAGAGACTGGAGTCCCCAGGGAGTTTAGAGGTCAGGTGGGTTGGGTAGTTGTTGGTGGGGAAATCCTTGTGGAAACAGGAGAGTGGGGAGGAGGTATGGGATGTGGAATAGTTGGAGAGTGGACCAGGGGAGCGGAATAAAGTCTCGAGTGTAAAATAAATAAATAAATAAATAAAACTTGTAAAAATCCTTATGAAAATGAGAATCTAAGTTTGGAGTTAGATACCAACATCAGTGAACATGGTAGTAGATGCATTAATTAGTTTCTTAGAGTTCAACTACAAATAAAGTTTTAACCCAAGAAACACAGCTCTACTTTCAATAGGGAAATACTACAGAATTATTAACTGTCTTGAGGAATCAAAGGAGGTGGACAATCATGCATAAAAATCAACAACTTGGAGCTGTCAGATTTCTGTATTTTGAAATTCTGAATTTAAACTGACTTAATTTTAATTTTCTACAAAAACTGATCATTAACTTACAGACATTCAGGTTTAGAATAAAGAAGTATGTCTTTGTTGGTGGTGTTGTTTGTTGTTGTTGTTGTTGTTGTTGTTGGTGGTGGTGGTGGTGTTTTGGACTGTTATCATCCTAAACAAGAGAAAGTTTTCTGCTTTACAGTTAAGTGTATTAGGGGCAGGGGAGGCCAGATTAACAGGTGAGGTTTCCAGAGAATAAGTGACAGCAATGTAGATTTTTCTACTGTGCTTTATTTTTATAGATGTCTCTGGGTTTTATGCATGAACTCTTACTTCATGGACAAACTAACATGGAGATTAGATACTGTGAAAGGAATTGGGTAATTTTGTTCTATTGGTCTCATTTTTAAACATATATTTTAAAGGCCTCTCTTTAGTGTTCCCTATGTAGCAGAGGATTGCCTTATCTGGCATCACTGGGAGGGGAGCCCTTTGGTCCTGTGGAGGCTTGATAACCCAGAATAGGGGAATGCTAGGCCACTGAGGCAGGAATAGGTGGGCAGGTGGGGGAGCACACCTCATAAAGGCAGAAGTCAGGGAGGAGGGGATAGGGGGCTTCTAGAGGGAACACTGGGAAGATGGATAACATTTGAAATGTAAATGAGTAAAATAACCAATAATTTAAAAAAGAATCCAGCATAGTCAAAGTCATAGCAGTAGAAGGAACTTCAACTTTTTAGGTGCTGAGGAAGAAGAAACTGAAATGATGTTAAATTAAATAAAGTTTCAAGTTTTGTAAGACAAGTTGTTGAATCTACCACATAGGACAATGTCTCTAATGACCATTGCTATATGTGTCTGTGAATATGGGCTCTTAAAAGTTTGCTATGGGGATACAAATATTATGATACTCCTTACTGAAACAGAAATATCAATAACCTAGTGCATGCAGTATATTTCCTCTGATCTAAGTAGTTGAGGAGAGTCAAATTGAAAGCTTCTCATAACCCAACAAAAAGAAGCTATAATTGCTTTCTGGGATAAGCAATTATAAGTCACAGCTATACTCTCTACAAAGAAAAGTGGTTTATTTTTATGTAATTACATTACAATCCTTAAAAAAAAATAAGAAATATAAAACATATTGGGAAATATTCTTGGAGGGGATCATATGACTATCTTTGTTTAGGAGGCGAAAGTCACCTATCACTTGTCCTCAGGATTATTTACTCTCAAAAGTACCATCAAATTTTGAGACTTCCCCCCCAAATAGTATTTGAAATTTTTTTTAGTGTGAATGAATCTAAATCCTGTTATTGTTGTGTGCTGATATGAGTTATGTACATAGTTTTTCCTTACAGATAAAGTAGTATAAGCAATAGGTAACATTTTCCCATACAATGTCATTATGTTCAGACAAAAGCCAATTAGTAACTCTACTAAGACAACAGCCTACTCCTTGCCTGACATTTTGCTAAACCAGAACTTTCAAAGCCTATTTTTACTTTACATCAAAGTTATAGATATGACAAGGAAGGATACTGGAGAAAAGGCATCGACAATCTTACTCAGACTTGAGCATCAGGATCTACAATTCCTGCCTGCTGAAAAAGATGTGTCCCTTTGTGCAATATTGGCATGACAGTGATGCGGGTAACCAAGCACTTTCTGACTTAATTTGAAGCCCACTCTACTCAAGGGAACCCAAGAATGAATTTTAAAAAAAGAAAAAAAAGGTCAAAAAACCATGGCAGAATGTTAATAGACCATAGTGGTGAACACAATATCATTGTTTGACATATTGTCAAACTGTCTTTTAAATATTTATGGTAATACTCACAGACAAATGCTACCCTCAGCTTTCATCAGGAACACTTCTCTTCTCTTCGCAATTAATGGTGGTGAATAGAGGCCTTGGGGAGTAAATTATGCTTAGGATAAGTGACAGCTGACTTTTGCTCCCTGAAGGAAACATTTATATCATCCCTTCCAAGGTTTAGGGAACATTGAAGAGAGGGCTAAATAAAGAAATAAAAATATTATTTCTAGGAGATAATAAAGTATGTAAATTGTCACCTTCAAATCATGAGATTGTTAAGGCAATCACAAAGCCACATTAGCTGTGGATGCACGCTCTAGGTCTGACCAAGAATGAAGAAGTGACTTAGGAGGCCCGACTCCTCACTCAGGAACTATTTTTCTACTGATAGAATCAGGAAGAATTGGGTTTGTTGCCTCTGGTTGTCCACCCTCTGTGACCATAACAAGTTCCAGTGAATAGTTCTAATTTATTGGTCACATACAGAGCCCTGGTTTAATTAAGTCAATCAAAAGACAAGACCCTAAGTCATGAATCTAAGAAAGAGACTGGTCGGGATGGAGGCGATTATAGGAAGGGTAGGTAAGACAGGGTAGGAGATGATGTGTAATCAGAAGGAATTATATAGATGTGTGGATTAGTCAGAATACTAACTTAAAAGAAAAGTTGTACCAGGATATTTTAATAACATAGAAATTATTAAATATGTAGTATTTAAGACTATGTAACATATATTTTAGAAAACCAACCTAAGATTTCTGTAGAAATATTTGCTAATAGTTCATACCTTAGAAATTTTGGTGTGAGACTGAAATCACAGTGGTTTCCCAAGCTTTGATGGATGGCACACAGCCGACAGTGGAAGGTTTCACAGTAGATCACTATATAGCTGTGTTCATCATTATTACATACATTTTGTATCAATGTAACAGACAAATATACCTTGTCACATCACTGCTCACTGCTCTTTCTGTACATCAACAAGCCACTTAGAGAATTTATAAAAATGATACAATATATCTTTCTCTATATATTTAGTTTTTTATGAAAAATCAAGGTAATTATTTAGTCTGACTTCTATTAATCCTGGATAGACTACTCACTACATCTGAACTTGAAGGTATGTCATGCTTAGTCAGTCTGGCTATTAAAACGTTCTTTACAAACCAATATCGAGTCCTTTTATGGGGAAGCATCATGAAAACCTTTCAGTTATTGTATGTTGTTTTCTTCTAAATTAATCATGCATGTCCTCATCTTCCCTTAAAGCAAAGCAGGCTGTGAGGATATCTCCAAGCAGTGTAAGGGTTGGCGTTGATACTGCCATCTTTACTTCTTCTAGAACATTCTTTCTGTGAGAGCAGACTTTAGGGCCCTTCTCCCAGTTCTCTATTAAGGGCTTTATCAAGAAAGAAAAGAAGTATCTTTCTGAGGATAGTAAAGTCCAAGACATTGAAGCCAACTTCAGTTATTATTTTGTTGGGGAATCTAACAGAGCAATGTCATTGGGCATATCTTCAAAGGTGAAAAAGGACATATCATTCCCAGAAGTGTTTGCTAAAATTCGTATGGTATAATAACAGAGTAAGGCTGACTTTAGTGTGTGCATGGCTTTAGTCCCAGAACTTGGCAAACAGAGGTAACCCTATCACTGAATCTAAGATCAGTCTTAGAGAGTTCCAGATCAGCCAGGGCTACACAGAGATGCTACCTCAATCAATCAGTCAGTCAGTCAGTCAGTCAGTCAGTCAGTCAGTCAGTCAGTCAGTCAGTCAAGCAAGCAATCAAGCAAGCAATAAGCAATAAAGTATTAGAGAAAAAGTTAGAATATTATTATTATACTGACAAATTTTCTGTGATTTTTGAGGCTTGTTCTAGCTAACATACGTTCTTTCGCAAATGCTTCATTTTTTTGTCTAAATATCAAAAGAGCTTCTACATAAACTCATATTGAATTTAGTAATTCAAGATGGGTGCAGTAAGTCCAGAGGCTGTAAGAATGCTATACAAGCAATTTATACCCAGATTTACATACAAGTATAAACCAATTATCTAAATTGTATTGCATGTATTCTAGGAACTTCCATGCCAACCTCACTTTTAAATATTATTAAACAATAAAGCTACATGGCTGTATACATGTGTCTAATTATGTAGCATGCATTCATTAGCAATATTTGGTAAGTTGCACATGAAAACTAATTGGGAAGTATTCAGCTATGGTATTTTAATATTAATGACTAATACTAAAAGCTTGTGTTTGCCTTAATATTAATCTCGCATATCAAGAATGATTTCATCATATTTACTAGTAATATGTGATCTGTAAGAGTTGCCTAAGATGTTCTCATATATAATTAATAATGTAATCAGCAAAATACTATTCTATAGGGAGCTTAGAAATCTAAAGTTTCACATAAATCAAAGATGAAATCTGAGGCATTTCACTACTATTTTTTTCTATTTTGATTCATTAATAATTGAGATTGCCTAACTAATCTTGGATACTAGGGTTAGGTATTTGTAAAGCACTCAGCTGACAAATGCAGAGTGTTGGCTATTTTTTTCTATTGGGAAGTCAAAGATCTGGGCTATTCATTTTGTAGCCTGGCAGTTATCATGACAATTCCTTGAGTTTCCAAAGCTTTTTCATGTGGCTTCCTCAAGGACGGCTATCATGTTGTAGCTACTGCAATGACAGATGGGATATAACATGTCATGTGATGGATAACTCTGGAGCCATAGTACTTAATCCTTCTAATACTAATAGCTACATTATCATAGAGATTTATGAGAATGTCAGTTTCAAGTTCCCAGTTCCATTCATGGGGTTTTAAAACTTCAGCTGCAAAAACATGCATCCATCCCATTAATTCTAATTATCATGGTTCATCTTCTCAGCAGTTTTGCACTCCGGAACCTTTCAGTGCAAATTAACGTACCAAAAAAGTGTATTAATTAATATTTGTAGCTTTTAATTTCTGCAAGAGTGTTGTCTGGAAGCAGCTGGCAGTACAGGGCCTCTGCTATTGAATCTTCGCCAAACAAGTGCAGATGTAATTTTGTTATCTCTTGCTTAGTCATTTACGCAAATTAATTTGAACAATTAGCCTTTTACTGGTCCTTCATGAATCATGCAAAAGGGATCTGCCAAAAATTGCTAGTTGACAGAAAAGAATTGGTTAATGCTGTGCATTTTGTCAGAAGGTAATGTAGAAGGAAATTCAACAGTTTTTGTCTTTTTGTTTTTTTTTTTTCACCCAGTGGACAACTGCCTAAATATTCTAAGATAAGATTTACATAGCACTTACAAGCAATAAGAATTGACCTAGTGAAGGTTCTGTCCTTAGTCATAAAAATATTTAACATCCAACTTGAGTTTATCTTGAAAATGGATTTGAAGAAAGAAAGCAATTTCACTAAGAAACAAGAATTAACAGGGACTGTTTACTGTTTTGAGGTCACCATCCTTTTATTTTAGTCAGCATTAGATGTATCTATTGAACTGTGATTACTTATCACAGCAGGTAAATATACACTTCTAACCTCACTTGGTAGCCTGCCAGCTTCCTGATAAAGAAGTAATCAAGGATTGTTAAAATACTTACATATGTTTATTTTATTTTTAATAATGTAGTGAAAGAGGCTTTATGTCATAATTAAATTCTCTCAGAAAAAAAAAGAAAAATTAATAAGTAGCAAGTTTTGTTTCTGCTGTTCATAAAAAGTTACTGGTGCTCAAAAGAAAACAGTATGTATGCTCCATTCTTTTCTTTGGAACTGGTTCAAATGACCTATAATTTTGTGTTGTTTTAATTTCAATTTGCATGTCTCTTTCTTTTTAAAATTACCGATTCTAAGGGTTATTTCACATAATTGTATTAATAGGTCATATGTGACTGTACTATCAAATTAAAACATTCACATAAGTATTGCTCTGGATATAATTAGTTTAGAAATGTTTCAGACAGTTTTTAATGATTGTATATACCAAGGTATAGTGACATAACTGCTATGTATTTATGTATTTTACCTATGTCCATATATGTTCACATCTATATTTACATTTGGTTAATATTTAGTATTTGATTATATACTTGAATTAGTCAATGCCATGTCATAGTTTTGAAAAAGGACATTTTTAAGCAGACAAGATATTTGCTTAGGTGCCTCCCCACATAAAGAAATCTGAGAAGCAAATCTGAAAGGACAGAACTAACAAGTGAGGTATCGCGGAAGGTTGCTGTCCTTGAGCCAACTTATCTGTCACTGTATACATGACAATCATTTTAATGATACACTTACAATTATCATGGGGAAAACTTAAGACTGCAGTGGCTGATTTGAAATCTACTTTTGTTGTTTGTTTATTTGTTTTTCAATGAAACAAATTTCCCTGAACACTTCTGTCGGGTTAGCATTAATAGGAAAAAGTATGTCAAATATCTGAACCACAAAATTTCTCATTTGTAGAAATCTCTCTCTCTCTCTCTCTCTCTCTCTCTCTCTCTCTCTCTCTCTCTCAGTCATCTTGAAATACGTCCTTTGGTTCAGAAAGTATTCAGTAACTGTAAACATGTTTTAAAATAAATTCTTCTAAACGTTTCATGTGCTCAACGAAGTAACAGTGTTCACTGACAACATTTGAAAGCTACATCAATGAATAAGTAGATTTTTTAAATGCACCATTAATATAATTGTCAAACTAAATTCATTTCCATATTTTAAAAATATTATGACGTAGTAATATATTATTTAAAATAAATATTACTTTGTTGTCAAAATCATTTATTAATATATCTAATTTTATTTTTGAACTTGCCATATACTAAGCACTATTTTAAATTAAAATTTATAAAAGAAATGGGTAAAGAATGTGCTCATACATCCTTTATTTATTTATAAATTCTTATATTTTAGTTAAATTTAAAGCTTTTCTTTATAATATGCTGATACACAATGTTCTTATATGAAAGAAATGATTAAAATGTGAAATTTTGTGCTTACCTTTTAAAATGTGGTTACACCAATTAATTTAAAAGTTTTTGCCAACTTTTGTATAAATAGGAGCTATGAACAATACATCAGTGAATAGTTTTTGTCATCAGCATATCTGAATTTGTAAGCATGTTATTGCTAGGTAAAATCAGCGTCAAGTCACTAATAAGCCCCATGTCTGCAGCGTTAAAGATTTTGCATTACTTTGGATAAAATTCTTTTCTGAAAGTTGGAGTTTCTGCATGTATGTGCTTATAGACATTATGACTAGCATATATTAACAGTAATTGAGGATTCATTGTGACATTGCACCATACATGTTTATTATGTAATTTGATTATTTTTCTCTCATATTTTCTTAATCACACTTAATTTGTATCATATAACTACCAGTGTTTAAAAATGTACAGAGAGGGGAAACTGGTGATAGAAGGTATTGTATGAGAAAATAATAATAATAATAATGAAATCAAATAAATGGACTCAGTTTTTTAATTTTTTCTTATCTCATTTTAATTAGCAAACATTACAACATATTTATTTATTGTTCCAGAGTCCCATAGCTTATATAGGGCATTGAGTAAATTTTCTTGTTCTTGATTATATTAAAAATAATATCTTTACTATTAAGAGAACAAAAGTTGGTTATAAAATAACAAGTCAAAAATTATTTTTCATTACTATATTGATCAAAATAGTTTGGCCATTATCTTCATCCTTCACCAAAAGGCTTTACAAATTGTCAACACTATTTTCACAAACATTAAATAAATAATATAAATAATATTTTCCCAGAATTTTAAAGTGTTATATGGTTTTATATAATAATTATTAAGGTATTAAGCAAACATTGAAGAAAAAAATCAAACGGAAAAATCGTTTAGAGGTTTTGTTGTAGTGTAATGATATATTTTTATGTATGAAATAATGACATATTCCAAATATTTTATACTTAAATGCATATAGGACAAATTTAAAACATTCAAATTAAGAAAATGAATATGATCTCTAATTTTCAAAAGATAAGCATCATTTTTTTCTTTCTTTGTGTGTGTGTGTGAATGAATAATTATACGTGGAGTTAAACTTAGCATTTGCATATAATTTAACAAAACAATTATTTTGCAACTTAATATAAGTAGATCTCATATTAGTAAAAATAGTACAATAAACATACAGTTATACTATTCAATCATTTGGAGGCAAGATCCATAATTTATAAAGCAATTTGTATTCTCATTTTTATGTTGTTCTAAGTATTTGGAATTATGAATAGTATTGAAACTAGCATATTTATGGGCAAACATTTGCTTATCCCATCATCATTTCTTTGAATGAAATTCCACAATAGATTTTTTTTTTTAGTTTGCAAAGCCTATTTTAACATATGTCTTCGTTAATGTATTTCTTTCCATTGCTAATAACTCATAACTCCTTCTTACCATTGAGAATTGCGATCGTGCTGTGCTTACTACAAAGGATTTATTGAGAAATGTTAAGATATTTTGGTTTGTGGTCCTCAAATACAAAACTAGTAATGTCAGTAATGTGTAAATCAAGTTTTTACTTTATTTTGTTATATTTCTGGGTAAATGATCAGAAAAAAATTTTTCCTTCTCCATACAGTCTGACCAGGATAAAACCTGGTGGCTGTGTAATTGAAAGTATCACTGGCAAACTTGGCTGGAGCCTGATTAATGGTATATTAAAATCAGAGTCTTCATGGTAAGTGCTCGATAAGGAGTTTGGGGCAATTTACTTGGTTACTAGGAAGCTTCTAAATTTTAATCATGGAAGTACTTCAGTGTCATTAGAAACTGAAAGGACAAGGGGTTGGCTGGCAGGTTCTCTGAATCCTGTGACTCAGACCCTCCTTCTGGGGAGCAATTGAGAGCCAAGCGTGGGGCTGCAATTGTAAATCCTTTTGCTCCCCATGACTTTGATTGCTATTATTGTAATTTAATATTGCACAGGATCTTAAGATAAAGTGGTCCATGGAAATTAGGAGCGAGAATGCCTGGGTGGGGGGTGGGGTGGGGTGGGCTAAGTAGTGAGGCGAGAGACAAGTGAAAGAGAACTCAAGATTCTTCAGTAAGGCGCATTCCCAGCTGTACATGTTTCTTTAAGCCTCTGCAATTGCAAGGAGCAAAGCACGACAAACAAAGGAACATGTCACACTTGGTTCCTTTTAAGAACTTACGTGCAGGGAGCGGTGATGCACGCCTTTAATTCCTGCACTCAGGAGGCAGAGGCAGGCGGATTTCTGAGTTCCAGGCCAGCCTGGTCTACAGAGTGAGTTCCAGGACAGCCAGGGGTATACAGAGAAACAAAACAAAACAAACAAACAAACAAAAGAACTTACCTATAAGATTTACTGGTGGAAGGTGAAAGGTATGAGGGAGCAGAGTCTCTTCTCTTTCAACCTGCTTTAACTTTGCATATGGAGTTTAACTGAAGGGTAGGCTAACTGAGCAGATTAGCTTAACCAAATGAAGTGTCCAAACTGTAGAAAATCATAAGCACGCCTTGACAATCTTGGATTCCTAAAAGAAAAGCGACCCGTGTCTGGAACACTTTTAAATAAGGTAAACCAATGATCAAACCAAGGACATTAAGCTGGGAAACTTAGGTACTGACCTACTAACATAGATACTGAACTCTCCAATAACTGTAAATATACCAAGCAACTAGAAGTGAAATAGAACAGAAACATTATCTGTGGGGCAGTGAATTACGAGCATAGGCTTTCCAGGGGAGACTTGTCTGCACAGTTGAGAAGCTCAGAATCCTATCGCTCAGCTGGTTGTCTTACAAGGATCTCTGCAGCTCTTCCCCATAGGATGCTACAGCGGGCTTGTGAGACTTGAGAAAGAAGTCTGTGAATAACTATGAAATAATGCCATTGTGGTAGGCATTGTAAGGCCACTCCACATGCGCTATTCTGTCTAAAAGCTGCTTCAAGCTGCTGGAGCTGTTTAAAGATATATCTATAATCAAACCATTCCTTTTTATTGGATAGAAGTCAAAGTACTTCATTTACAATTCAATTACCAGTAAAGTATGATCTGTTTTTGAACATATACTACCACATGTATCTCCAGATAGCTGAGTAAGACCCAATGCAAAGTGGTAAACTTAACCTCTTATGAGTGTTTTTGTATATTCATTATAACCTATCTACTTGGTTCTCAAACATGATCTTTAATGACCACAACACTGTCCCACAATTTCAAAAAAAAAAAAATAGACATACATGAAATAAGTTATAATTATTAAGGTATAAATATATGTCTTGTAGCAGATTGCAAAAATTCAATGACAAATTTTATTGCAATTTGTAAACAAATTTGTAGAAATACGTCTGGTAAAGTGTGTGACAATAGTATGGCATACCCTTACAAAAATACAAGGCAGAGTATATTAGAAGAAAATCAAATTAGTAGATGAGGAGAAACCATGAGAAGGAACTTGAGCAGCTAAGTAGAAAGGGTACAAATAATTGTTAGCCTTGGGGAAAGTATGGGCATATATGCAGAGATGAGATAGAAATTTGTTTTGGTAAAAAGACTAAATAGGGCCTTCATTTTTCATAATAGCCAGAAGCAGCCTGTCATACAAAGGATGGAGTTCACAGTCTCCAGGCCCTTTTAACCTCTGATAGTTATAATAGTTATCCATAACAGTTGCTCGCTGTCCAGTCTGATAGTCTCCCTACTCTACATCCCCGAAGTACCCATTAGCTGAATTAATTAGGAATAACAGAGTAAAATTTATTAACCCCTGAGACAGGATAACTAGTTTCTGATTGTCCAGCCAAATGGCTGCCAACACTGTCCACTGTTGACATACAGCTATGCAGAAAATAGAGCTAAAATATAGAAATAAATAATCTCACATGTAGAAAAAAAGTTACCACTAACTTAGAACTCACCAAGTTCATGCTCCCAAAAAATTTGAAATTCCTATTGAATGGATGTTCAGATTCTAGGTGGACTGTCTTAAATAAGTGTATTTGATACAGCAATAGCTGCTGTCTTCTTTGTGTTAAAATGGCTCTTGAAAGACAGTAGATTTTTACATATAGTTATCTATATATTTTATCTACTTGCTTTAGCTCTCAAGATGACACAGGACAATCGAAGTGTGACAACACATTTAGTGAGATATTAATACGAAAAGATATCTCTTGAGAATTTGTAGAAAAATTAGCCCACATTACATTTAATATCTCATAATTTACTGATGAAATAATGAGGTCATAACAATCTGACATCTTGGTATACAGCAAGTTTGGTAAATACAGAAAATCACATATGGCTGTAAATTTCAAAATATAAAATCTTCCAACAATTATGTGTACTTCTCTGATTCCTAATACTGAAACCATCATTCAACCATGTTGCAATATTTCCAGTGTTTCATTGATGCTATGCATATAACCTAATGAACTATTTAAATGAATTTCCACCTTCTGTTCTTTTTAATTATTTCCAGTTTTTAAGAAAAAATTATAAAAATGCTTGCAGAAAGTTTGCATTGTCTTCGAGCATGTTTGAGGCTGCTTTGCAAATGAATAACACCACTCAGTGCAGTAAGTTACTCAAAACATTTTACATTGTCTTGAACTCTGAATTCTATGTCTTCTGTTGTTTGTCTCTGTGTAAGCTCACAAATAAATAACACCTGAAGAAAAACTGTTAAAGAATGCTGTAATGTAGTAACTGTGGTTTACAAGGTACATGTGTGCACATATGCATACTAGTTGGTTGTTATTGCCAAAACCAATATTGGTTTCAGCAATGCTCAGGTTTTAATACTGAGAAAGGTTGAAGAAAAATTTTAAAATAGAAGACAATTGAAAACAACCTAAAACTGGGGCAGATCAGTGCATTGTCTTCCAGTGATTTTAGGACACTTGTGAGGAAATTCATGCAATTTTATATATGACTGAAATGCGATAAAACAGAAATAGTCACTGACACTTTTGAGTACAGTGATGGATAATACTTGGAGATTTGTTCACAATGAAAAAATTCAGCATATTTTTCCATACCTGTATTATATATACTCACAGAACTTGGCGTTTTACAACATACATTCTGTGTATGGGTTTCATTGGACAATGTTAAAGCCATAAACAGCACTTTTGTATTTGATAAAGGTATACTTGGAACTTTTAAAGAGTTCAGATATAACTGGCTGTAGACAGTTGTAAACTTTCTCCAATTATTACATTAGGGTGTGAAATGTAGACCTCTTTAAAAACAAAATCAGGAATCCATTCTGATTAGTATGAGTGATTGTCACAAATTAAGAACTAACATTGTGCTGGTGCTTCCTGTTAGAACAGGCCATCTAAAAACCGTCAAATGAAGCACAAGAAGGTCAAAAAAAAAAAAAAGTTTGGAGTAGGCTGGAATAATTATTTGGAAGATTCTTTCCTAATCTGCCACAAGTGTACGAATCAATTTGCCTGTTAGGTAACGAGTGGCTTGTGTTTGATATCTGAATGTTTCAATCAGCATTTTCTCAACACGATTTCACATTATGATAATGACTAAGGGATTAATTATTAGAAGTAGTAAAGTGATAATAGCACTTTGAACTGTACTTGTCATTATATGACACAGGCTATTTTTTGGGTTTTTTTTCTGCTTTTAAGAAAGATAGATGCAGCTGAAAAATGTTTGAGTCACATGGTGAAAATGATTCTATTAAATTATTGAAATTAAATGATGAGATGACATTTTGGAAAAGACTACTTTCACAGTGACCATTGTTTCATAGTTTTAATTGACCAGTTAAAGCAGAGAATAATTAACTATCAGTGCAAATGCTTATGTCAAATAGATAGTTCAATTAGAATATTTGCTAGTTTCTTCTAAAAATCTCTACTCCAGCAGTTAGAATGTTGTAAGCAATAACATTGCTAATTACCTTTCCAAAACAATATCCTTCATGAGCTCAAGTGCAACAGATTAGATGTTAAGCATTTAATGAGAATGGCATAGCATACTGGATTTTAATTTTAGATTATTGGATACATGCATGGTAGGCAACGATATAATTGAGAAATGACTATGTTGCTAATTGATACTAATGGAGGCAAACTATAGATTTTTGGTATCATCACTTTTATAGGGAGTAGGAACAATGTTTATTAAAATAATCAAATTAATTATGTAAATGAGTATAGTGTAGAGTGCTCCATTTTTTGCCTTAATAAGGGAAGCTGCTGAGTAAAAAGAATAAAAAGTCCTGAATCTCTGGGTGCATTTATTGCAACAGCTGTTGTGCCCTGATTTACATGGTGTTCTTGTTGCAGCATGATTAAAAAAAAAAAACAGTGGGCAGTTCTGAGTGAGTGTTATTTCTTAGTTTGTTTTCTCTTATGTTAACTTATTAAACCCCCACGGTTTTGTTTCTTTGCTATGTAAACAGATCATTGTAGAGTAGGTTTTCAAACTTGAGTGGCTTGAAATTTCTTGCTGGTAGAGCAAGAAATCCATTTTGCTCTACCTGTTCTGCAATTTTCAAAGATTAAAGACAGAGAGGAAGCAACTGTAGAAAATATCTTTCTTTCCTCCCCCTTACCTTTTAAAAAATGGTGACAGTTATAACCAATAGCTGATAGACTATGGCCTAACATGACTAATATTCTGGTTTAAACATTCTCGATATTAGACTAGATTAGGGGGACAGAGCCTAAAGCTGGGTGTGATAGGTTTGCAGCCAAGTAAGCTTCCATGCAGTGCACAACATCTTAGAATACCAAGAAAGAATTAGCACGTTGTTGAGGAGAAAGTATCAGTGAAATATAAATATACATTATTCGCAATAAATTATCTGTCTATGTTTGTTTTGATTAGGACACAATATATTTAAAATAATAAGCAATTTACAGAGAGAAAAAAAAACCCACTAAGAAGTAGATTTGGTTATGCCAACAGGAACTATGAACTTTGACTTCTGACAGTTCTGAGTTACTCTTCTGGTTGTTAGACTATTTGGTATATAAAAGATGAACTTGTCAAAAGAAGGCTTTTAAAAATACCATACTTTTATCTCATTCTTTCTGTAATGAGTCTTTCAATATGTTTACCTTTCCAAATTAAGTCTAATTAGTAAAAAATAGAATAAAATAGACCATGTCAGTATCTACAAATAACAGTTGTTATAATTAAATACTAAAAATCCATCATTCTCAGTGTAGAAGTTATACAAAGCTGTAGTAATAAGATAAAACTGGAGAAAAACAAAACCTAAAATTAAAACAAACAAACAAACACATATTTGCTTCATTTCTCTACAAATGGCCTTCAAATAACTATAAATGAAGAGGAGGGTAAACTAAACTTATGTTATTAATAAAAATATATTTTGATTGTTTAACATAGTTTATCCTCCATCCTTTTCTTTATTCTATTAGGGTAAACAATAGTCTTAATTACCTTAATTTTAAGTGTCTGTAACACAGTTCCATGTCACATGGCAATGTCATGTCATTTAGAATTTTAAAGGTCTGGATTCTATTGACTCCAGGAGTTTGGTTCATAATAGCTTTACTAGATATTTCTTTCTCCTCAAGGGTGCTATCTTGCCCACAACTCAGCCTCACCTATATCAAATCCTAGAAACAAGCTTTTTAAACTGTGTATAAATAAATAATATGTGGCCTTTGCATGTATAAAATGTGATCCTTTGTCGACAACGGGGACTGTGATTGATAATTCCTAGAAAAAAAGTCAGTCTCTGTAAAGGACAATTTAAGCCACGTGTGTGAAGGCTAACTGATCAGAATCTCGGTTATGTAGAGAGGTTGATGCAGGTCAAACACCTAACTGCAATTTACCCTTAACTATATTTAGCTCTCTAAAGAGCCATTTCTTGCTCACCTTTGTGTCTAGCCTGACTTGATATCACTAACAAATAAAACCATTTGGAATGTGTAATAAACTAATAAAACCATACTTTTCTACCAATCAATAAACTATAAAGACTTAGATAGTACTTAAGTTCTATAGCAGATTTCTCACAATATTGCTATAACATACCTACGTGACATCCCCATCTATCTGTTTACATTTTTTTTTTCCTTGATTTATAGCTTGGTTTTGTTACTGCGAAGACTGTGAAGCTGATACCCCATTTCTAAATGGAATACAAGATAAACTAAATGTGTATTACTGGGTCATTTTCACTTATATTTGACTATGGAATTGGATACCTCTTATTGAAAGGAAAGAGAAAGAAAGAAAGAGAGTGAGGGGTGTGTGTCTTAGTTAGGGTTTTACTGCTGTGAACAGACACCATGACCAAGGCAAGTCATATAAAAAACATTTAATTGGGTCTGGCTTATAGGTTCAGAAATTCAGCCTGTTATCATCAAGGCAGGAGCATGGCAGTATCCAGGCAGGCATGGCACAGGAAGATCTTAGAGTTCTATGTCTTCTTCCTAAGGCTGCTAGTGGAAGACTGACTTCCAGGCAACTAGGGTGAGGGCCTTAAGCCCAGACCCAGAGTGGCACACCTATTCCAACCAGGTCACACCTATTCCAACAAGGCCACACCTCCAAATGGTGCCACTAACTGGTCCAAGAATATACAAACCGTCACAGGGAGGGAGGAAGGAAGGAAGGAAAGAAGGAATGAGAGAGAGAGAGAGAGAGAGAGAGAGAGAGAGAGAGAGAGAGAAAGAGAAAGAGAGAGAGAGAAAGAGATGGGGAAGAAAAATAAAGAAAAAGGCAAGAGAAAAGAAGGGAAGGGGAAGAGAAGGGGAGGGGAGGGAAGGGAAGAAGGGGAGGGAAGGGAAGGGAAAGGAAGGGAAGAAGGGGAGGGGAGGAGAGGGGAGGGGAGGGGAGGGGAGGGAAGGGAAGAAAAATGTACTGAAGGATATTTTGGATTATTTTGATAGACTTACACTTGCACTTTAATCCTATCATAGTTCTTAGCCTAGTGTAATCATAGTTCTGTGGTTTGCTTATTTGATTTTGGAAGGGGATTTTGTTCCTTTGAATTCAACATTTAATGTTAGTTTCAATATTCACATTTATACTCCAAACTTCATGTGAAAGGAATGGATGGGACCTGGAATCCAAGAATTCACTTTTGTTTCCAGCCCTTCAAGACAGTTTTCAGTGTTCGGAACTTACCCATCCTCTTAACTATCTTCAGTAGCTGTATATATGATTTTCATATGTACATATGGTTTGTGCATATGATATGAACATATGCACATGATTTGCATGTGATTAAATGCAGATCTAACATTCCAGTTTGCACATGAACGCAAATGTAGAGTCCACTACTCTCTTTGCTAACAAAATATAGCTATAGATATTGGGAAAGCCTTATTGCTTTCAAGTACCAGCTCCAGTACTTCCTCATACAGTAGTAAATCATACTGATGAGCCTATTTTTCTGATCCACCAAAAAAAAAAGGGGGGGGAAGGAAAATAAAGTAACACCTCTCATACAGCACATTTTGAAGACTAGATGAACAAATTCACATAACACACATTTATCGGAATGCCTAGTGATGTTACCTATCGCTGTGAACATACTACCTAGTAGCATATAAAAGGAAGACATAACTGAATCAATTTTATAGGATGAATGAATATCTATTACAGCTAAAATAGCTCCCAGATATCTTGTTTGCACAATTACTTTAGGTGGCAGCTTAAAGATAAAACATCTTATTTTATATTCCCTGAAACACCTAGTGCTGTATTCCACAAATGCTAGTTAATGAATAGGTTTGCAAGGAAAGAAATTAGCACTAAACATATCAAAACAAAATGTACTCTATCCTATAATAAACATATTTATCATAATTTAATGTGTAAGTTGCATAAAATTGTATTCTGCAACTCTGAAAGTTATTTCTCTTTCAGAAAATGATTTTTAGATGTGTATTAAATTACACATACACATGCATATATGCATACACAGATATTTATATATTTATAGGTGACATATATTGGCTTTTGCATTTATATTTTTAGGAAGTAAACTCAAATTAGCTGATGCTTTTGAACTTCAGGACAGTTTGCGTAACTGCAGCGTTATGCAAATGTCTCTGAGATGTTCCCAGAATAAGTTCCTTTTGGAGATGGATTAGAATCCAGAATTAAGACCTTTATGTTCAAAGTAATTAGCAGTACTTAGGAGTTTAGCAGCTTGACCCTAAATTCCGTGCTCTTCTCTCCAGACTATGTATAGATGTTTGTGTCAGGCAGTCTCTAACCAGTGTACAATAGATATCAAATTACAGGGAACACATAATAGAGGTCTTGGAGCAGTTTTGGCAGTGGAATGCGCATCAGAAAGTTAATGAGAGCTGGTGAAACAAAATGGATACTCAACTTGCCTCTATGGGAAGTTAGAAATTGGTTCAGGTCATTTTAGAAATCCCTTAAAATATACTTCCTTGCCTTTTATACATGCACAATAGTATGTTCCTGAAGTAAAGAAAAGAAAGGAAAGGAAAGGAAAATAAAATAAAATAAAATAAAATAAATTGGTTTGAAATTGGGTTGTCTTTAATATAATTATTTTTGTAAAAGGAGAGGATGGATGACTTAACCTCAGGATAAAATTATCCTAAACACTTGAAAACTGGAGGTATAACACATAGCCCAGTGCTAAGATACAACATGTTACAAAATAATAGTTATAAAATAATAGTTTATACAAGAGAAGATAAAAAGTATCTGAGGAAGCAGAAATGTGGAGGCAGGGGTTTGTCTTCTTACCGTATTAATGAGTTACAAGAGAAGAACTGTAGGGACTTTGGAAGTGTTTTGTGTCCATTTTAATCATTTATTTGTGAGTGTCCTGAATATGTCCTTAATATGTTCCTTGCCTGAATGTGACCATTAGAGGTGATGTTAAGCTCTAAGTGTGTAAAATTTCAGCCTCATTCCATAACTTAAGTCATTGTGATTTTGATTAATTTGGAATTAGAAGACAGTGTGAGACTACACATTGAAATAATTGAACTGATTCAATAGCTCTACTTTATTACCCTACACTTTCACCTCTTTGTTTTCTGTCTTCCTCGTGACTATATTTTATCATTGCTTTATCTATAATTTATTCACCCCACTCCTTCTTCATTTTATCTTCCTTATTCCTATTGCTTTCTCTTTTCATCTCCCTTTAAGAATCCTGAAGATCCAACAGTGATTCACATAACCTCAGTTCTTCTGGAAAACAACAACAACAACAAAAAACAAACAAAAAGAAAAACAACAAGCAAGGCTTAGGAATAAAGGAGAGTGACATGCCATGACAGGAGTACTGGGTATTCATACATAGTCCCTGAGTGAGCTGTGACTGTGGTAGACATTTTGTGACTGGATTCCATTTCAACCAACTTTAACGGGTTTCACTGTTGATGGAGGGAATTGCAAGGTTATACCATCACTGTTTCCCATGCTCCTTCAGGTGTCTCCATTTCAGCTTACTGTACTTGTGGTTTAGATCATCTGTAATTTTTATAAAACCCCTCAAAATATGTGTAACATTAGTAAAAATATATTAGAGATACTACTCATGGAATAGCATATTTTTACAATAATAGTAACAAATTTTTGAAAGAAAAAGCTGGATTAATTAGTTAATTAATCTGAAATAAAAATCTTTTCATTAAATTTATACTCTGTCTAGAAAGGGAAAGATCCACGTAGTAATTCATAGAGTCATTCTTTCAATATATATGGCTTGCCATACAGTAAACCAATTGTCTGGAGCATTTTTGTAACTTTAAAGATTTTCCCGACTTTATTAAGTCTTGTATCAATGGGAAATCAACCATACTTTTATAAAAGTATCCATTTTGTACATTTACTTATCATCTACTATGAATTTTAAGTCCCTCATATTGCCAGTTGCATATTTTATAAAGATGGGTACAGACTCTGGTTGACAGTTCTCTGCAAAATATTTAAAAATATTTTCTTCATATAAATTTTAATAACAACATTTCTAAATATGTATTGAAATTGCTATTTGCCTGATTTATAATAATTTCCATTATTCATTTTGTTTTAAATTGAGAATCCTTTCCAAATCTATGATGCCCTCTAATTCTTTTATTCAAGTGTTAGACTGTGGGTATAGAGGAAAGGGAGGAGGAAGAGAGCCCATGTCTGGCCAGAGTTCCTGTGCTCAGGGCCAGCGGATGCGGATGCAGGAGGACTGCCTGATGCTTTCTATGTGGCCCCAGGTGGGCATCTGGCTGTGTGAAGCCACTGACCCCACACAGAGGGAGGATGAATAAAGGGTAGCCAGGTTCTCAGTCTCTGGCATCTCACACTGGATACAGCAGAGAAGCTGAGAATAGAATAGGGCCCCGAGGTGACACTCAGCCCTGGAGGGGAAAGAAGAGAGGTCAGGGGGAGAGGGGGTGCTGGGTGGTTCCCACACAAGCTAGTGTCTTTAGTCTGGCCTGTGAGGAAGCCCTTCTAATGGGAGATTAGGCACGACTTGTTAGTAGAAAGCCTATCCCATCATCCAAGCATGGCTGGCCTTGATGAACAGAGACAGTCTATGGTCTCTAGAAAGGCAGGGGGTGGGGGGTGGGAGAAAAGGTAGAAAGAGAGAGAGGCCAGCCATGACCAAAAGGAGAGAAGGGGGAAAAGGAGAGAAAGAATAAAGGCTAAAGAATAAGAAAGCTTAAAGAGAGAGAGGTAAAAGCTTAGAGAGTAAGAGAGAGAAAGAGGGAGAGAGCAAGGTGGGGCCAAGCAGCCCCTCTAATAATGGACTTTTATCTTGCTGTTGCTAGGTAGCTGGGAAGTATGTAGCCTGAAGGTCAGAAGTTTGGGACATTGTCTATGTGACTACTATCCACACACTTCTCCTGTGAGGGCTATGGGGGCGGTAAGTTGGACAGGAGCCAGGGGTCCAGGAGCCATGAGGGAATGCCTTCTGTCCCATGTAGGTGAAAGTTATCACCACTGGGTCCTAGCAGGGTTCCACCTCTCAACTTGACTGGAGGCCAAGCTGTCTTTACATAGCCCATTGCCCCACATTCAAGTACAGTGATTAATAAGTTCAACTGACAAATTTCAGTTCCATTGCTAGACTCATATAAAGAACTTACTAACAGACCTATTTAAATAGAGGGAAGTGTTATTTGATACTATTTTCATCCACTTCAGCTGAGTGGTTTAGCTGCATTGGTTCATCGGGAGGAAATACAGTGATGTGATGTCTCATACTTTAAAGAACATCTTGTTTTGTACTTTTCTAGAGTAAAGCCTATTTCATTTTTTTAGTTATTTGAGAATAGCACACAATGCACTTTGATCTCTCTGCTTTCTATTTCTCCCAGATCTATACGCAACCCACTTGTTGAACTTTGTATTCTCTCTCTCTCTCTCTCTCTCTCTCTCTCTCTCTCTCTCTCTCTCTCTCTTTCTCTCTCTCTCTCCTGTTTTTTTTTTTTTTTTTTTTCATATACTCTTGGATTGGGGGCCTTCCACTGGAGTATGGTTGATCTGGTAAGCTATACACACAAAGAAGACAGTTTCCTTTCCCCACCAGATTTTATTTGTCAATATCTCCTTTGTATTTGGGAAGGACAGGATTCTTTGCCCACCTCTCTTTTCATGTTGGAATTTTGTCTTGCTTGAACCCGAATGAGTCATCTATAAGTTGTTTCAACTTATATATTGTCTTAGTCAGGGTTTCTATTCCTGCACAAACATCATGACCAAGAAGCAAGTTGGGGAGGAAAGGGTTTATTCGGCTTACATTTCCATACTGCTGTTGATCACCCAAGGATGCAGGACTGGAACTCAAGCAGGTCAGAAAGCAGGAGCTGATGCAGAGGCCATGGAGGGATGTTCTTTACTGGCTTGCCTCTCCNGGCTTGCTCAGCTTGCTTTCTTATAGAACCCAAGACTATTAGCCCAGAGATGGCACCACCCACAAGGGGCCCTCCCCACTTGATCAACTAATTGAGACAATGCCTTGCAGCAGGATCTCATGTAGGCATTTCCTCAACTAAAGCTCCTTTTTCTGTGATAACTCCAGCTGTGTCAAGTTGACACAAAATTAGCCAGTATATATATATATATATATATATATATATATATATATATATATATATTGCAGCTGTACAGTTGTACCATTGTAGTCCTTCAGACATCCAACTCTTACAATCCTGTTACCTTTCTGTCAAATACCCTTCAGCAAGCTTTAAACCCAATCCAAAGTTAGTTGGATACTTAGTTGCACTTTAGCCACTATTGCACCAGTCCCCATGTCTTGCTAGTATAGTCCTTCTTGTAGCTCACAGAGTTCTTAGCTTGGTAAGACTGATAATTATTTCTCTCTAGTAGAGAGTAGAGCATCTTCTATCACAATGGGAGCATCGCAATAAGGATGACACCTGTAGGTAAGTATCAGCATCATTCTTTCCTTGTCCTGTGACTCAACTCTAAGATATCTTCAGCAATATGTTTTTACCATCAAGTTCTATAAAGTACCCACTATGGTTTGTGGGTCTATGGTATCTCGGTTGCCAACTCAAAAAGAAGTAACAGTATTCCTAGCATTTGGCTTGAATTTGCTTTTAACTTTTGGGTCAAGGATAAGTACATGATCATCATTTATTTGTTTCTTTTTATATTTCTGCAAATAGCATTGAGAACAATATGGGGAACAATTTGTATTTTCTTTTTGAAGGAGAGACTGGAGAATATCTAAGTTTGAATATATCCTGTTAAGACCCACTATACCTTATTATTTGCAAGTCAGTCAAAGAGAATTAAAAAATTCTTGGGACAGTTGACGTGAACACTTTTGAATTGTTCATCGAATTTTGTAAGATGTTTATAATAAAGAGTGTTTTGAAGATTTGTTGCATATAATTTTAAAAATCCACACTAGCTCCTGCTAGGCTCTACAATCAGTAGCTGCCCGTCTGCTTGTCCTTGGTTCCTGTGGCTGGCTTGCTAAACCGCTCAAACATATCCTTCCTGTGGTAGCTCTTGTTCTACAGACTGACAACTCCTTCTGGCTACACCAACCACCACTGACTTCTCTGCAGTTCCATCCTCCTCTCTTTTGCCCATCTAAATCATCACGAATGGAAAACACTGAGGAGAGCCTTAATATTTAATAACAGCCAGATTTGTCACAGTAAATCTCCAACCCTAACACACCCGCACAATGTACACACAACTCAGTTTTAATATTTATAAGCTGCTTGCGTAGATTCGGCAGATATACCACTACACTAATCTATTCCCCAGCTATGAAGTTGCTTGCTACTTGTGGCCCCTTCAGGCCAAATGATTCTGCGCCATCCTCCACCTACTTTTCCTCTCTTGTGTCTCTTTGTCTCATCATCTTCCTTCCTCCTTTCTCTCTCTCCTTCTTTAAAACTTCAGCCCTGCCTTTCCCTTCTAATGTCCAATCACAGACTCTAGCCTTTATTTTCAGTTAAAATAGGGAGCAGGTTCACATGGGATCACCTGAGTACATGATTTGCTCTGAGTTCAGAATTAGCAGCAAAATACAAACAGCACTTAGGCAATCTACAACAGAGATTTATAAGAATTAAAAAAAAAAATTGACACCTATAAAGGAGTCCATGTCCTTCCAGTTTTATTATATCTCTAACTTGAGACGAGTCTCTATCCGCTCATTCCATTTCATTTATAAAATAGAGAGGACAAGAAAATTGATGAAGGAGGAGGAGGAGGTGGAGGAG
>NC_034592.1:34212242-34235569 GCF_900095145.1 Mus pahari | reverse complement strand
AGGAGAAGAAGAAGAAGAAGAAGAAGAAGAAGAAGAAGAAGAAGAAGAAGAAGAAGAAGAAGAAGAAGAAGAAGAAGAAGAAGAAGAAAGAAGGAAGATGAGAAGCAGGAAGAGGAGGAAGAGGAGGAAGAAAAAAGTACAAACCCAATCTATTTGTGGGTATACATTTAAATATAAATTAAGTGTTGATTAAATTCAGATAATACTGTAAAATCCAACATAATATTTCTTGGGAGTTAGGAGAAATTATTAAACAATGACAGCTTTCTACATTGATAATTGATCCTGTTCTAGGAGAGTCCTTGGTGCTACAGTTTATGGTATGTTCTGTATGATGATTTACAAAGCATTTTTTTTTTCAATCTGTAACTTAAGTGTAGAAAATCTCGATTAATTTTAAATTTTGAATGCAACATAAAATCTGCATTCGGTAAAGTCCATGTTTCCACATTTGGATTTAACCCTCAGAGAAAAACACGAACTTGGAAAGTATTGCTAACATTAACTGAAAAAGAGGCCAGCATTGGAGTCTTCTACTCATACACCTTGAGGAAACTCTTTATGTAATAGGTTATTAGTTATTTAATTGCTGTTAATTCAATTGATGATTCAGTTCTTAAATCAATTGCCGTGCACTGGCTTCACTGAGTAACCAAGCAACCTTGTCATACTTCTTGTATAAGGGACTGTCAGAAGAAGCAAGTAGGACCCTAGAAACTGATAAAATTTCTTGACTATTTCTGCTCAATCGTGTTTGTTTTCTTTTGGTGCTCAATGATTTATTAATTATATTGAGAATCGTTGAACCCCCTCTAGTTTATCCATTTTCTTTATCCATTCCTACCATTCTATCAATTCCTACTAAACACTGAGATTACTTCTTTTGTATGTATTTATCATTATCTGTGTGTGTGTTTATGCATGTGTGTGTGTGCATGTGTGTGCATCATTAAAAACAGTACTTTGTGACAACCTCAAATGTCTGAGTTTAAAAATAAAAAACTAGCATGTCAGTTACCATGTATGAAACTGCAGTTGTAGCTTATTTGTGATGGCTGGGACAGTTTTCCATGGCTCCTTCACTCCTACTAACTTGGTCTTTCTTTTTATCATTGTTGTTTGTTTAGATTGCTAATTTTTTTTCTATAATATATTCTTCTACCCCAAATTCTTCGATATCCCTCCAACTCTCTACCCACTCAACTTGATGTTCATTTTCTTTCCCTATTTCTTTAAAAATGAAAAGAAAGGAAAAGAAAAAAAATCAAGAAACACAAACAATGAAAATCAAATCAAACAAGCAAAGAACCAATAAGACAAAACACATCTAAACAAAGCAATATGAAATTTTAAAAAGTACATTAAGATGGCATTGAGTTCACTGTATGTTGTCAAACTATTTCTGGGCGTGAGTCTACCCTGGGATATGGTTGATATATCCAGTGAAATTCCAGTGGGCATAAACTTGAGTATCCTCTTTATTTAGGGTGAAATCCTGTCCTACTTTCCCTTCTCAGGACTTGGATCAAGCCTGTACCTGAGCAGGTCTTGCTCACACAGTCTGAGTGAGCTCATATATGCATCAATCCTTTCGCTGAAAGGCACTGTTTTCTTAATGTTACTAGTCAGCTCTAGCTCTAAGTGTGGCCTTGTTGGAATAAGTGTGGCCTTCATGGAGGAAGTGTGTCACTGATAGGGTGTTCTATGCCTAAGATCCCTGAAGTGTGGACTCAGAGCCTTCTCCTGGCTGCCTACAGAACACAGCCCCCCTTTACTCCCTTTCAGGTCAAGATGTAGAACTCTCAGCCCCTTCTCCAGCCTCATGCCTACCTGCATGCTGCCATGATTCCTGCCATAGAGTTAATGGACCAACCTTGTAAACCTGTAAACCAGCCCTCATTCAATGCTGTTCTTTATACTGGTTGCCTTTGTCATGTTGTCTCTGCACTTTAATAAAACACTATGACACCTGCTGTCCTCCCCCAAACAGGTCACTTCCAAGGTTACTTTATTTTATTCAATCTGATGAAGAGGACTCCTACTTTTGAAATCAAACATGGTACCTAACTAGAAGCCTCTCTACTGTGTAGCAATCATGGTACAGGAAGGTATTCTGTCACTAGAGGAGAAAGGTCATCTTCAACATCACCCAGTTACAACCAACACAATCTAAAACAGTGACCTTCCTGCAAGATATACTGATGCAGTAGTTGCACAAATATTACAGGTGTAACCAATGCCTTTTGGGTTGGATTTAAGGTACATTCCATGAAATGGAACCCAGTCCGGGCATTGCTAAACTTGAAAATACACTGAAATTAGGTAAGAAAGAGGCATGAAAGAAAATATAAAATTATTCAACCAAAGGAATAAAGGAATAAAATAACTTACTAATGATATCCTGCAATGCCTACAAATAAAAGTCTCACTCAAACTATGTAAAAGAAGCTTCTTTATACAGTAGATTTAAATTAGAAGATACTTACAACTGGAAAATATACAGAGCATGAGACACTCAATCATAATGGGATATCAACAAACCCTCCACTCAAAATTCAGTGATGTAGGTATATCATTTCTCTAAAGGAAAGAGGAATCAAAAACCTCTGTTTGGGGGCTGTAATTTCAAGGGAATTGTAGGATATTTGATTGTACTCTGAACCCTGAGATTTTGTTATTTACTGAAAAAACCCACTGGTTTTAGTTGTGGTATGGGTCAACCCTTAGTGTACACATTGAATCCCTCCAACTGGAATACAAACACGCCCATAGTACATACCTTTATCCAAAATAATGTAGGTAAAGTTAGTTGGTAGAGGGAAGCACCCATGTTTGAAAGCAATATCTAAATATGTGACAAAATGATGAACCAGAGGAAGATTTGACAGAATTTGACAGAATGACCCTCTTTCACTAGAAGAGAGAGGAAAGGAAAGCTACTTGAGGAGAAGTGCAGCAAGGACAAAGCAGTGTTACTGGGAGAATTGTATAAAAACAAGCTACAAAGAGAACAAGCAAGACACAGGGAAAGACATAATGAACCAGAGAATGAGAAGGAGCCAGAAGACCAGAACATATACAGTTAGTTGTTAACCAAGTAGATTAGATCAGTCAGCTAGGAGAGGAGTTTGATCACTAAGTCTCAGGGGTTGAAAACAATCTAGGCCTAAATAAAATTGTACAGAAGCTAGATACTTCTAGGACTAGGCAATAGGAGAATAAACGATAATTTTACAACTGACATTCAACATGGAGGTAAGAAAACCCAAAGTAATTGGAGAAGAAGAAAACCCATCATCACAGCAGAAAGCAGGGGATACCTGACAGAAATATAGCAGAGAACAGGTACCTTCTGGTCCACAGAGGAGAAATTCACTCTGGAGGAAGTGTCAGTTCTTCTAGTTGAACTGGATGCCCAGAAAGACTTGGTTAAACCCAAAGCAATCTAAAGCAGGGAACAGTACAAGAGCCTCTGAGATGGTGAATCAGAGTAAGCCACACCAAAAGATATTTTTAATTATATAGACAGACTCTTCCTACATTAAAAAATGGGAAACTCCACTTCAGATCCCTTAATACCAAGGGTAGGAATTAGGATAGAAACATTACTTGGAAAAGCTATCAGAGTACTCTTTGCAACTGTAACCACGGGAGTAAATGCCCCCCTACTTTTCAATTGCAATCTTTATACATTTTTTTCTAAGAAGAGGTTGAAAATAATATTTGTACATAAAAAATCATTTATGGTAGTACAAAAGCTTGACAGACAAAAGACAGAAGGAATGGGAGAACAGGAAGTGCTAAATTGTGAACCTGTAGTACCTAATGAAACTGAAGATGAAGATAGATACCCATTGACAATGAATAAGAAGCATGGCTCTCTGGAGTGGAGCCTGCCTCTTTAGTGTGGAGCCAGCCTTGAAGTGCAAGTGCCTAATTGTCTAACTTAGTTGTGGATTCATAAAGATCTAATTGTACTATGATAAACAGAAATGGAGAATAAGATTACCTGAAAGACACTTGATTGCAAATCAAAACAGACAACAAAAATAACAACAACAAAAACAGAAAACCAACCAAACAAACAAAAATCCTGCTGAACTAGATCAACCTGTACACTTTAAAAATGTTTTAACATCAGAATGGAACTGAGGAAATGAAACAAGTTGGGGAAGAAGTTTTGCCTATGAAAGACTATGAGTTCCATCGAAATGGATAAAGATCCAAGTAAGAGAAGTCTGTACAAGGAACCACCCATGTTTAAGATTGCCTTAGGTAGGAAAGGAGCTTGAGAAAGAACATCTGTGTTGAATCAGCCAGCCCCAAATCAGAAAGAACTAGGAAGGGGTGTGCTTGTTCATCAGAAAGTCTCAGAGGCTGAAAACTTTGAGGGCCTCCATAGGATTGTTCAGAGCATAGAAGCTTCTGGTACTAATCCTGGATTAGCAGTCTGAAGTAGTAAACATTGAAGACTACAGTAAAATCCGATGAATAAAAAGTTACTGTATACAAGAGCTTTTGTATAGTTACTTGACTTATAGACTAGATTCACTATGTCTTCTTTCTTTCTCCACCTCTTTGACCCTGACATCATCACCTTACAGTCTCAGGAAGAAGCACTGCCATTTTGCTATCTTTTGGTCTTTCACTCTTTTCTATACTGTTACCAATCAGCGAGCACAACTTTTATTTGGAATCAGGATACATCTTAAATACAGTATTCAGAGTACATCTTTGAAACCTAGTATGCTCTGGTTACTTTTTTTCTTTTCTTTTATTTGATTCCTTTCATTTTTCTTAGATAAATTTGAAGTTAAGATTTCAGCTTTTGTTATAACATGAAAATCATGGGCCTTTGGAATTCCTTTCTTTCTTTCTTTCTTTCTTTCTTTCTTTCTTTCTTTCTTTCTTTCTTTCTTTCTTTCTTTCTCTCTTTTTAACCTTTTTATTGGTTCTTTGTGAACTTTACATCATTAACCCCAATCCCATTCATCTCCTTTTCCCCTTGTACCCACTCTATGCCCTGCACCCTTGCAACTTGCACACAAAAAGAAAAAAATCTTGGTGGAAGCTGTAGTGTGGGACAGTGTGTCACAATGTGTCATCCAGGATACTCCTTTGTCCACATTTGCTTGTAAATATTCATTGCAATTGGTCAGTGATCTGGTTTGAGGCCTCTGGTTTCTGCTACACTATCAACAATGTATCCTCAACAATGTATCCAGGTCTGCTCTTGGATATATTGTTGTTAGCTTGTGTTATGGAGTTCCTGCAGCTGTATGACTGGACCAGGGCTCCAGTGGTTCATTAATGACAACCAGATACTTGTAATTAAAAAATAATTGAGGTCTAAGAAGTTTGTTTCTTTGTTTTGTTTTGTTTTGTTTTGTTTCTTTGGATATTTTTGTGGGCATGAGTGAGTTACAGTTCTTCAATGAATTCCAATCTGAATGTATTAGTTTCCCATTTTTAATTGGCAAATTTTCTGCCTCAATATAAAGCAATAATTGTAACAGAATTATGAAAGGCAACCTTCAAAAGAAAGTGCAACAAAATATATGCCCTTAATCTGGTAGCTTTATATAGAACTCATTTTCTCTGGCATCTTCTGGCAAAACCAAACCTCAATAGCATCCGAGATGCATCCTAAACAGCTGGCCTGAAGACTGCAGCACACTCGGCTTATATACTTTCTGAAATCTATCTATATTTTATTTTGTCTTGGAAAAAGATTAAGGAATAGAATTATATTAGAACTGGTGGAGGCATGATCCATGCCCCCTTGATTATATTGAAACATTAAAATGTCATCAGCATGTTAATTTTGTCATCTCAACTGCAAGAGATTTATTCAGCACTTCCATCTATTACATTACTCTGAAAACACAATTTATTCTGATTGTGGAAATGTCATAGGCAGCGACTAAAAACATCTGGAATTCTTAGCTTAAAAAAGAATGCCTGGTTTCAATAATGTTATTTCTAAATTAATTTTATCTCTGAAGAAGGCAGTATTCTAAGATTCTCAAATTATTCAAATTGAAATATTCATTTGATCTGCCAATTTTAATATAAGAGGTCACACTATCAAAAAATAGAGAAGAAGTAAAACAGAATTACCACATAAAGGTTTTTGGATTTTTTTTTTAATAATTGGGAGAAATAGAGTTTTCTATAATGAAGACATTATTTCAGAAAACTGTGATCTAGTTTTGAGTTTGTTTACTTCATCTTCATAAAAGTATCTTGATTAAGCCTGTGACATACCTAAAAAGTAAACCCAATCAGGCAAAAGACACAGAATGGTGACAATATAACAAAGGAATATTATTTTTGCTTTTGCTGTTTGCCTAAATAAAAACAATGACTAGACCGCATGTATACGCTGAGTCTGAGGTTAAGGCAAGTCCATTGCTGTGGAATTGTATATGGATTTAGGACGGAAGGCAAGGGGAACAGTAGCTTGTTGATGGTAATTTGGGGACATTCTTGGTATGCAAATATACGTACATCCTGTTATCTTAAAATCTGCATTCTGATAACCCACTCTTAATGTTGAAATAAATATCCAAGGCTTGGGCTTGGCAAAACAAATCGTGGACCAATATATCAAGATGGTCCTTAAGACAGTGAGTGCTACATCTGACCTCAGGTAGGCTGCTCTGTATCTTCTTTCCTAGGATTTCAAATACTCTGAATTGTACATTCCAGCTCTTCCTAAAGGTTTTTTGAAGGGGATATTCTGTGTCTGTATGAAATTCTAGAGAGTTCTCAATGCTAGCCCTTGAAGCATCCTTTTAATCCTGTGCTCACATCTTATCTATAATTCTATTCAGGTCTGCATGTAGTAGAAAAAATAATTTTGGCAAACTGTATGGAAAATAAATATGTCATTATGCTTATTAGACATATGTAGCTGAGGGTTTTTATATGTTTTACTTAAAAAAAACTTTTCAGTTTGGAAATATTTTTAGATTAGTAGGAATGTTGTGAAGATATTAAAGAGTATTCCCTTATACTGTCACCTTATTTCTCTTACCACTTTTTAATTATTAAACAACAACAATATCAACAGCAACAAACACATGGTATACATACAGTGGAGCCTTAAGAGGCTGTTGGTTGGCCTTTGGATGGAGGCAAATGGAATTTAATGTTGAAGAGTTTGGCAATTTTAGATATAAAAGAACAAGAGACTCTCTCATGCTCCTGAAATATATGTTGAAATCCTTGGGTGCCCCTGAATTCTGTTTAAAATCCAGCTAAGGTGGAAGACTGAAGTCCTTCTCACAGACTTTTCAGGATGTTTCAAGAATTTCCTGTTTTGTGTTATCCAGTTCTCTTATCTAAGGTCTGGGAAAATGAGAATATTCTTCCCATTTTTCTTAGTTGACTGCTTATCTAAGGCATGCAGTTCTAAGACAACAGAACCAGGTGTCAATTTGAGAGCTGAATGCCTCCCAAACTCACATTCATTTCAAATAACACCATTGTCTTCATATCATACCTAATGGCCTGAACTTTTTTTTTTTTTTTGTTCAAGCTCACAAACATCTTCTCTCTTTTCCCTAGTTCCAAGATACCCTGTCTTCCCTTGACCCCAGCCTGCCTTTCTGGTCTCTCAGACCACCTAGTAGCCTGAAGGAGAGAGCATTGTCCATTTTACAAATTACCTAGAAGCAAATCAACACTTTTTTTTGTCTTGCTACCGCTGGTCTAAGGACCAAAATCTCTCCCTGCATCTTCCTCTGTTTATGCAAAGAATCTCCATTAGCATTTACATGCATTCTTTGTCTTCTAAGTGTAAGAGAGAAAGGGCAGAGCTTCAGAGCCTGCTCTTTTATGTTCTGTCTTTTCATCTGAAGAACAAGCCATAAAATACCCTTAGAAAAGCACTTAAGAGGCTGAAAGAAAACGAGGTTGTGAGACTATTGCCTTTTCTCTTTTTTCCTTCCTTCCCTTTCTTCCTTTTCCTTCTTTCTTCCATCCTTTCTTTCTTTCCTTCTTTCCTTTTCTCTTCTTTTCTTTCTTTCTTTTTAAACACATAGTGGTTTCCTTTGCATTACAGAGAAATGGTCTAAAAAGATACAAGACGGGAGATGCTTCTCATCCACCTGGGATGTAGCAGAGGTGACCCCCCATCTCCCCAGGGTTCTCACCACTCTGTAATCTCCACACTTGTACTGAACTGCCCTTTGTCTCAGAGAAGATCCTTGAGAGGTGTGGCTTACATTAAAAAAAAAAAAAAATGTGCTCAGGTTTTAAAGAACTCTGGCTTCTCTGCTTAGTTTACCCTTCCAGCTAAATCTAAAGTGTTGAGTCAGGGGTCCAACTCTGGAGGTTGGAACACATCTTGCTTACAAACCCCAACCCTCCCCGCAAAAGGCAAGGGAGGGTTTTACTTAAAATAGTCGTTTGTAAGATGGAAACTAAACTTTGAGGCTCCTCTTCTGGAAACAACAATAGCTTGAGGTTTACACAAAGGCAGAACAGTGCAGAGGGCAAGAGGTGCGCACAATTAAGTGGTCTTTGTTAACCTGAGTTGATTTGTCACTGTCTTAGTTTAAGTTTTAAAAAGTTGCTTGAATGACTCTGAAACAATCCAGTTCCCAGAAGATTGCCCACAGTTTGGGATTTGTCTGAGAAGCTCACCTACATGTTTGTGACAATGATTTGAAGAGATCTGGAACTAGTTATTGTAAAGTTAGCAGTCAGATCCCTTAGTTGTTATTACCTTTGCTTCATTAGCATTGAAGAGGAATGAGATACCTTAGGAATCCTTGAGTGATTAGCTCATCTTGGTCTCCCTGTCTATTTGTTATTAGAACAAACTCATAAGCACAGGTTATTGTCTCAGCATTGACTGCCTGCACATATCTTTTCATGTATTTCAGAACCGTCAGTTTCTAACATACGGAGAAAGGCCACAGAAATGAGAAAGTGGGAATTGTTGCTGGGAAGTTATTACAGGCCATCCCAGAATGGTAAGTGATGTTTGTATCAATTGTTTCCGTGCTACACTGACCAGTTGGGAAAAGCTAGTGCTCAGTAAATGATGACCCACAAATGGGATCTCTTGGCAAGCTGAGCATTTTGAACTGAGATGGCGAAGACCACAGAAACAGATTTTAGTTGCCCCCCACCATCATTTCTTGCTGGGATCCCCATTTTACTCCATTGGCTTATCACTCCTTCTTCCTAATAAAGTTTCTCTGCATCTCTACTTCTTTCAGCCTATGTACCAATATGTGGAGTTTATCCTGGGCATTTGGGTTTTCATTACTTAAAGCTCCATATTATTATTAAAATGTTGGCTAGATAATTTCCTTGTGCTTGTTTGTTAAGCTGTTAATCTTAAGTAATTTATCTTAATTAATAGATTAAGAAGTTACTCCAATTGTTAACAAAAAAGATCAAAGATCCATAGTTTTGTCAGATTTCCTAATCTTCCTTTCAGAATGGTGATTTCTCGCTTTTTCCAGAAGGAGAAAACTGCCATAATTTGTAAGTAAAATTGATATTCAAATTTGTGACACCCTCTCCATGAATATCATTCCCCAAATTTAAAAACCGTCCCTTTAAATCTATTGGTTCTGTTTTTTGTTACAGATGCTAATATCTTCGATTTCTACATCTATGTCAATGGATTATGCAGACTGCGTTCTTCACCTACAATAAGAAACCTCTCCTAATTTTGTCAGGTACACTGCTGGTCCTCCAAGGCAAGAACAGATCATCACCTCTATTGCTGTAAGTGCCTTTCATTAGAAAATGTATCTGTGGGATGAAGAGGGATGAAGAGAGAGGCACCCTGGTCTCCTGTACCTGCTCGAGGAATACTGTTCGGGCTGTACACAGCCTAGGATCTCAAGTGACTATGGGCTATCCTCTGAGATAGATCTAAGGACTGGAGTCCAGGGTTCTGGCTGCTTCCTATGTCTTCATGGAAATCCCCTATGGGTAATCGATGCTGTCCCTTACAGAGTCATGCATGGTCTAGCAAATTGGATTCAATAGGACAGCGTGTCTAATCCTCTTTGGTCTTTGATTATGTAACTGTACCTTTATTGGGTGAAAAGCTGTATATACGTTTTGTACTGAACAATAAAAGTTAGATTTGATGCTGGTCTCTGATGTCTGAAATCTCTGTGGCCCCCATCTCTGCTCTCCCTCATTTCTCGATTGTGGTTCTGACATCAACCAAACTTTTTAATCCTACCACTGCTTGGCCACCATTGACTTGTTGTAAGACAAATATTATAGACTTTAATAGTTTATTTCAAGCAACCAATCTATTTTTATCTGTACAGCATCCAAATTTACCTTGTTTCATGAAATAATTCAGAATCACATTATTAAATTTCTCATATTATTCATCGGGTTCATTCCACATTATTAAATTTCTCATATTATTCATCTGGTCCATTCCACTTATGTTCTATTGTCTGGTTTACCATGGACCTTGATCTGCTCCTGTCTTTCGCTTCTCCATTTTTAATCTTTTCTTCATTCTCCCCTTCCCCCTAATGTCTAGCCTTTAATTCCTCATTGTACATATTGTTCAAACTGTAGGAACTTTAAGCTCATCTTTGAGAATGTTTCAATGGCTCTACCATTAGAGCACAAAGTTAATTAAACACAGAGAGTCTTACCTCAAGGTGATGATAGGTGAAGTTTCATTTTGTTTCCTTTCTGGCTTGTACATGGCCTCCAACTTGATAAGTGCTTATGTATTCTTCTCTTTGGTTGCATTCAGAGAAAGAAAGCTCTATTGCCTCTGTTTACAAGGACATGACTCCTAAGAGACCAGGGCTAAATCTTTATGTTTTCATTTAATGTTAATTACTTCCTTTCTACCAATTTCTACCAATACAGTCACACTGGGGCTTAGGGATTCAGCAATAGGATTTTAGTGGGACACAAAATAGTTTGCTTGTAAGAATATTCACCCCTACCTACACAGTGAAACTATCTTTGAAATGGCCCAAGTAGAATCTGTTCCCATATCATTTTAAGTAATATATTCTACTTTTATGAAACTTATACATGTGTAGTTTTAAAATATCATACCTGGACTATTAAGAAAGGAGAGAATTCAATCTTATAGTTACTTTTATACTCTGATACTTAGCATAGAACCTTTGATAGACAAGGTTCTCCTGGATGAGCCATGGAGCAAAGAGAAAGTCAATTTTAGTGTGTCCATTTTTTGTGTTGGGTTATATGTTTAAGTTTAATTGTTTTAAATCTCATTCCCTGAATGTGACATTCATTAATTCTTCAAAAAAGAATTTCAATTGAGCTCTAAGATCATTTGCTCCAATGTAATTGGCATAGTTCACCTTGAATAAATATATGAATATTTTGAGTTGGAATGAAAATAAAACATGTTCATTACATTCAATTTCTTTATCTCAAAAGGTTGCTAGAACAAAACTGTTGCTAAAATTGGAAGGTAGTCATAAGATAGACATGGTATCTATTTACAAAGATAACTTTTCAGGGACCAGGGTACCCCACTCATAATATTTAAAGCTCTGAAGTTAGTGTCTTTCTTTGCTACTACATTGGCTTTGGCCTGATTTAGATGTATGTATTCACATAAAAGTGTGAATATATATATTTTACAAATTTCATTTGCAATTACATATTAGACAATTTTGGGGTAGTTGTTTGTGATTATTATTACTAGTTCATCAATTCCATACTTGTCAGAAAGGCATTTTTGCATGAAATTTAATTTCTGCAATAAAGATTGAAAAATTATCTTGTCTCATAAATGTGGAAAACTCTCCCACATTTCTCCCCCTGTGTTTTGTCAGAATAGAATAATCTTTTGAATTATCTGTATAAAACATTTTGCATTGTTCTGGCAATGATCTGGCTCCATCCCTTGATAGGAAATTGTGCATGTGTGGCTAGGCATCCAGAGGAATATGTTTACCAATGAATTATCTTCCAAGGTTTTGACACCACCATCAGTTATGCCAGATGCAAATCATTTACTCTCTGTCAGTTCAAATACACAGTCTTGTTTGCATGGCTTAAATCTATGTTGGCACCAAAATACAGCAAGCAATATTGCTCAACTTTTGAGTTGAAAGCATAGACAAATGTATACAGTGCCAAAACTAGGAAATAACACAGCATAGACTGAATTTTGCTAAGTGTTAGTTAATGTTAGCATAGCATAAGATTGTCAATGAAATAGTGATGTTTCCTACTAGGAAAAGGAATATTCATCCATCGCAGTAGACCTAATTTTTTTTTTTACATGAAGGTCTTAGGACAACTGTGATGTTCTATGCAGCCTGTAAGCCTGTTAGTGCTTAAGATAAAAAAAAATAGTTCCTAGGAAATGCCTCAGAAAGATACCAAATTTAGTTATAGAATTTTGAAATTTAAAAATGACTTAAGTGCTGTAATATTTCTGAAATTGTGTCATGTGTATGACCATGGATTGACAGGACTCATGGCCTCAGAAGGAAAAGTAGAATAACATATTTTTACATTATGCTTAGGAATCAAAGTAATTTCATGGTATGAAAATTTGCTTTATCAAGTCGAGTATTGGCTTCTTGTATGAAGAAAGCTGACCTAAACAGAAATAGCCACTATTTTTAAAGACTTAGTAGGTACAGTGTATATTTTTGAAAACAAGGGCAGAAATTAGGAATGCCTCCTTAGCAGCAGAAAAGGCAAATTTTAGAAACCACTGAATTGGGTGAATAAGACTTGGAGGCTTGTGAAAGATTCAGAAGGCAAAATGTTTGCTGTACAAGCACATGGACTTAAGGTTAGACCTCCAACACCAATAGCCAGGGATGCACATCTACAATCCCAGTTCTGAGGAATCATAGACAGATGCATCCCTTCACATTAATAGCCAGCCAGGTTTGCTAATAAATGAGATTCAGGCCAAATTAGAGGCCCATTTTCAAAAAAGTAAGTAAGTTAGATAAAGATGTGACTGAGGATAACACTTTATATGTACCTCTGACTTCCACACACATGCATGCACATGCACCCACACATGTGAAAACACATACGCACATTCAAAGATATGAATATTAATTCCACTACCTAATTTCAATGCCTCAATCTTCTGATCTATAATACAGAAATGGTTCCTCCTAATTTCTAAAGATAATCTATTGACTTAATATACCTGACACATATATATGTATCACTGTTTATGTCATAAACAAGAATAAGATTACATTTTTTTTAAAGATTTATTCATTGTATATATGTGAATACACTGTAGCTGTCTTCAGACACACCAGAAGAGGGCATCAGATCCCATTACAGTTGGCTGTGAGCCACCATGTGGTTGCTGGGAACTCAGGACCTCTGGAAGAGCAGTCAACCACTGAGCCATCTCGCCAGCCCAAGATGACAAGAATCTTAACTAATTAAGTGATCATTTGGATGTAAAGAGAAAACCACAAAGCTGGACTCTCCACAAAGGGAGCAAATCCTACTTTGTGAAAGGTTTCCATATTTCTTTGTCTTTAACATTTCCTCCTGGTCAGATGTAACTTGGCTTAAGTCATCATCTTTTATATTTATACACCCATTGAAGCAGAAGGTTAAGGTAATACCTAGATCCAGCACATACTAGAAAGCAATGTTATATGAATATTTCCACATGATTTGTTATAGAATGGTTAAATCTATAATTGACTGTGCAGTTACTTCAAAATCTATATATTTATGTCTATAGAGGATCACCCTTTGTTTCAGTCAATATAGTTCTTCTTACTTGTCTTTATGCTTTAATATAATGATTCTTAGTCAGACATGATTTTACCTTTCAAGGAACATGTGACTTTTTTTTAGAGGTACTTATCATCATGCTGGTGGTAAGGTATATCCAACATCCAGTTAATCTAGATTAAAGGCTATGTCAGATATTTTTTCAAAGCACAGAGTGGCTCTTACAAGGAACTGTCTGGTCCCAAACATCAGTAATTCTTTTCTAGAGATGTTTACATCTGCTGTTGGGTTTATAACTTTTGGGAGTGAATTTTCTTATCTCAGATCTAGTGAAGGTGCTGTCATAAATCTGAATGTTCTGAGCACCTCATGACTTGACATACATCATTAGGAAATCTCACACGCATTATCATTTTGTAAAGACAGTGAGATTACAGCATGAGATGTTAACGTATTCTAAGTTGGATCACGGGATAATAAGTTTATAATTTATTATTGCAGATGGGAAAGGAGTTTAATATACTGGTTGCTAACTTTTCTTCAACCAATGGGAAAAAAAAAATCCTCTTTGGGTATCTAAAGTAGAGTTAATTTGCCAATACACAGTTCCACTTGAACTGTCCTAGCAAACAGTGTCTGAACTGAAGTTTGCTGTATCCTGATAGAGTCGGCAGAAGCGTGAGTGCGTCCTGATATCCATCGGTGTGTTGATTTGGCAGCCAAGAGAACTGGGAGTGAAGGAACCTGAGCCGCTTTGCCAAAATTATATAAATCACTGTGTGAAGCCAACACTCTCATCCAGTCCTTTTAGCCAGTGGCCAATATTTTCACGGAATGCAATCAGTCTTCAGAAATACCTTTAAGTTTATTGTAAATTGTTTGTCAAAGAACTCTTTCCTCAGAATACAACTTAAACGTCCCCTTTCGAATACTTTTACTAGTAGTCTTTTTTTGTTCCTCTAATTTTAGTAGGCCATCCGTTGAGCTAATACCATGAAATCTTTCATTTGAAATGTGGTCCAAAAGCCATTCTGGGAGCTCTAGAACCAAGCCAGACACCTTCAGTCTTAGAGGTGTGGATAAGTTAGGTTCAGTTGTCTAAGGCTGGGCTGAGTGTGAAATAGCTCAAACTGAGGTTCCTTTTTCTACATTTCCCAGAAAACATTTCTGAAAAATTTGTGGACAAGCTCTTCTCAGGTATGCTGCTTTAACGCAAAGAGAAACTTTAGTAATCTACAAAACGAGCGGGATATAAGATACAGATCTTAGGCTCAGTTTATAAAGGCCTGTGCTTTCAGGAATGAAACTCACAGTGACAGTGATGTATGGTTTTCTTTATGAGTCCTGAAAACTGATGGATATGTGATCTTATAAATGCTTAGACAAACTAATGCACATAATTATATTTTCCATTTGAAGTCTATTGCTAGGCATTCTAATACAATATCATTAGTTGAAATGGCCACGATGATACAGCTTGGGCAGTTTGTCACGGTAATTACAGGGTGATTATTTTTGACTGGAATAAAGATTTCAGTTTTAGTATGGTGGCAAGCATCATCACAAATTACAAACTGTCTTAGAAAATAATAATAAAACTTTAGGATTTTAATGCATTTTGGAGCATTATTCTGGAATAATTTCTCATTAAGGGAAAGGTTCGTAAGTTGGTTAAATAAATTACTTTTAAAGCGATTAAAATATAGCTTTGCCAAAAGGATCCCACTTATCTCATTAATGGTTCCTATGTATAAAAATGTCAACATTAGATAAAATTTGCATGTGGTAAATAAGGCTTATGTCATAATTAACAACCTTTAAAGATTTTTTTTCCTACAGATACAAAAGTATGACATTTATCTTCACTATTTTCAGAGTGCTTGATTAGAGTAGACAGCGTCCTAACATCTGTATTGAAAACTATATTAATCAATTGATTAATCATGCAACATTAATCAAAAGCCTTCCTAAGTGTTTTAGTATTTGAACAGCTCTTAGTATTTTCTATCTGATCCCTTTTAAGGTGTCCATTAAAAAGATTAAATTTGGGTGGTAAATACGGAGAGGTTGTGGAACTTGTGGCTTCTCACTGGAAGGTCACAGTCACCACTCATTAGAGCTACTTTTAATGGGATCAGAAGCAAAAGTTTTGAATATGTGACTGAATCAATTAATCAGCCCCACAGTTGACTCATTCCAGTAAGCCGTTTAGTATTTGCCGATTCGGCACGAGGGCCGTCGGAATGATTTGCCCTTAGAGAGTTGCCTTTAACTAAAGACTGTTTTTCACTTAGATTTTAAATTGAAGGTCTGATAAACTGATGCAGCCATTGCTATTCAGTCTGTTTGGCTTGCAGAAACTAGTTAAAAGTCAGCCTTTATTATTAAAAATGAATTTAAATGATCTAAGTTGTGCCACACAATTACTATAAAGCTTCCTATTACTGTGTTGGATGCTCTAAAATCAAATGAATTACTTCACCCTTTAGTGAGATTCAACTGGACTTGGAATCTTACTTATCAACTATAAATTTCAGGATTGGTGGCTTACAACCGGTTACTTCATTTTCCAAACTCCTTTAGAGCTGAGATTAATCACGACAATTCCTTCAGCCAATGTAGAGGGTGTCAGTATAAGAAGAAATAAAAATATTCAGGGCAGTTTTGAGCAGGACGTTGTAATAAACATTCATTGGGAATGGACATAATTATCTGTCCTTTCAAAAGGGAGTGAGTACTTGACTCTCTTTGTGTCCTCTTATTTCTATTCAAAGTGCAGCACTTTCTCTCTATCCACTTATTCTGGCTGTTTAGCCACATGATGAATGATTGGCTCTGCAAACTGGTTTGATCCTACAGCTTTCTATTATTGATAGAGAGCAATTAAAATTATTTTCTTTCTATTGTACAAATGATATGTCATTCAGTAAAATTAAGGTTTATCATTTTTCCATATATAGTTTCGCCAGTCTTTCCAGTAGGATCTAAAACTATAGACATTTTAAAATGTGGTACGGCCCATATGTTTTTCCCTGCTGTTGTTTAAGGAAAAATTCTCCAGACTAGAGAGTTTCCAGAATTTGTAAAAGTACTTTATGATTAGTGTGGTGGTGAGATTTTTATGTTTTTCTTTTCCAGCAAAATGATTTGATGGCAGTTTTAAAATCTGTGCATATATATATATATAGGCTCCAGCAGCAGAAATACAGAGTTAGGTGACTTCATTTAAACACATGCTGAAAGGCTTCCCTTTGTACACAGTTCTTTTCTTTTTCTCTTTTACATTTTTCTTTTTGTTGCCAATTACTCATAAGGCCAAAAGATATCTTAGTATGTGAGGTCTAGTGACGCTCACCTAGAAAAAGATACTGGCCATCAGTTCTATATTCTTTGTCTGGATAGAGGTGTCTGCAGGAGAAAAAAACAAAGAAATTCTAACTCTGGACATACGGCCACCAAGAAGCTACTTTTCAGTGATGTTTTTTTCAGCCCCATACATTGTATAGAAATAACTTTAAGGTAGGGTTTTACATAGCATTTAGTACTACAGAAATATAATTTAGATAATTCATTTTACTTACCAAAGTTGATTACCCAAGCATATTACTTTCTTACCCTACCCAATTCTATGCCAGCAGCAGAGTCGTGCTTTAAAGGGAGTTAAGAATAAATCCAATTGTGATAACATATTATACAAAATTGGTTTCTGTTAGCATGCATGATCTACATTATAATTCTGGGTACGTGTTTCAGTATGAAGTATCTGAATAATATTCTTAGTTGATTAATACTCAGTGCCATTCAGGTACCCAACAAATGCTATAAACCTTTATTTCAGTTCTCTGTTGTCAAATAATTACATGAAAAAGAAACATGTCTGAAAACAATCAGAAATAGCTTCGGTTATGTCTTTGTGTTTATGTTATTCCATATTTGAGTTATATTTTCATTTTGCTATTGACGTGAAGCTTGGTTGCCTTCAGCAGGGAAGAAAATGCAATCTGCATAATTCCCATTAGTTCTTCATTGGGCAAATGCATTTTGATATTCTATAGTAGGTTGCTTTGTGGCTAATCATTTTTTGTACTTAGCAGCAGGTGTTGCTACTATATAGGAAATATTAGACATTTTTAAAATGATGGCTATAATTTATTTCTGAAATAGAAAAGCTTCAATATTTATCAATCCATTAGTTTAGTCATTGGAAAACTTGCAAAGTAATTATTTGCTAATAAGGTCATTGTTTTACCGCCTAGATTTCTATGAGGAAAGCATTGCAGAGACCTGTACACATTTGGTCTCACTTTTGTGCTATAATAGATTTACAGGGCATAAAAAACTCAGAAGGGCTCTTATTTACTGTATTTTTTTCTCTTGGGAAAACTTTTCAGAAACGACTTAGTTTCTAACAGATGAAATGGTATAAAAGGGAGTTATTTTATTTTATTGACTTCAAGTAATTTTAAATATAAGCATTTTTACTTGGATGTTCATTTAAAATTTGACTTTAGTAGATGTGAAATTTGAAATTCAAATTTACAAATGTGAATTGGATCTACCAGTATGCAACTAATTTCTCTTGGTATTTGGGAGGCTGAGGCAGGAGAATTGCTTGATTCCAGCAGTTTAAACTCAATTTGGCAAACAAAGCATGAATGGCTTCTTTATTCTCTTTCCAGGAGAATTTTACTGAAGCACATCTGTTTGCTTAATTTGCAAAAGTAAGACTGTTACCAAGTCAGCTGCCTAACAACAGATTTTTGGCCAGCCTGAAGGAGATAGAAGAGTTAAGGACGTTTTTTGTAAACATCTGTTTCCAGTGGTTTGTACACTATTTTTCCCCTTCCATTATGAGACATACTCCCATTTTATGTCACATT
The DNA here is from genome assembly GCF_900095145.1 of Mus pahari. Taxonomy (NCBI): domain Eukaryota; kingdom Metazoa; phylum Chordata; class Mammalia; order Rodentia; family Muridae; genus Mus; species Mus pahari. Next base: position 34,216,970 of record NC_034592.1, on the reverse strand, counting down.
TAGAAACAAATATATAGTCTTAAAGTGTATACATGTATTTCACTTAAAATGTATGTATATATCACTTTGAGACAGAGTCTGGATAGCCTTAGTCACAAGGGTCGAGAGATTATATTTTGTGAGCCCAGCCAGAATATTAAAATCATAGTTCACACTCAGGTTCCCACTTATCTCGGCTCTTCTTAATGTCTGTGTAGACAAAAGCAAATGTACTTATCTATCCCTCATACAGTTTTAGTTACTGTACAACCATACTGAAGGGATTGGGTGATGTAATGAGAAAATGCAGCAAAACTGCATACTTTAAGTTCAATGATAGAATCATAATACAATACACGCAAACAGACACATACACACACATGCACAGGCACAGGTACAAACACCCCCATAGACACAAACACAAACATTTTCTGTCACTCTAGAGAGTGAGGCAAAGGCCTTCAACATGCTAGGAAAGTACTTTACCACTGAACTTATTGGTATTTTTATTGAATTAAATTCTTGTGATAGAAGCCCAAGCCAGCGATAGGAGGAAAATACTCAGCCCAGACTTGCTCAAAGGATTCATAAAATACAATTCCAATTTGCCAGCAGTACTGATGTCTTTTCTAATAATAGAAACCTTGATAGAAAAGTAGAAACATGAAGGAAAATTCATCTTGACTGATGCAGAACATATGCATATTTTCCTTGTAACTTTCAGTAAGTGCATTTGTCTGCTGGGCTGTTAGTTTATAACTAAGACCATTCTAGCCATATGGTCCTCCTTATAGTGAAGTTAACTTGCTTTAAAGATTCTGCTTATATTCAAATGCATATAGACACAGTTAATGCTTGGTTGTGAAGTAATTCTGATCAAGTGTAGTCCTGCCATGCTATACTGACCTCTAGTTAGACAATACACAGCATAGTAATTCCTTTGTGCTGAGATACACAATCCGTTTTTGTTGTTCACTACAAATGTTCACAGAATTTATCATTCTCATACCTGAGTCCACTATTATAATTAACTCAAAAGCCTGGAATTCTTTTTCTGTGCTAGTGTTTTAATAATCATTTTCAGTGTCAAACAGTATAATGATAGAAACATTAGTATTACAGATTCATTTTTCTCTCACACTGTTTCTTTTCTTGAACATTTGAACATCTTCCATGTTCTCAAAGCTCCCAAGAGTACAAAGGACTCACCAAACATTTTATGTAGTTACTTCCATTTATGAGGTATGTGGAAGTGACATTTTAATGTTTTACTAGAAATGGCCTATTTTTTTTTCTTATTTTAAGCTCCAACTAAGAGGTCATAATTATTAAAGGTATATTTGATTCACTTTGAAATGACTTCAAATTTGTCCCATTATAAAAACTGGAGTACTGATGATTACACTTGTCCTATAGCATCCAAAGTACCTTTTAGCACCATGCTACCTAGAAGGGATGAATCTATTATGTGGGGACCAGCTTGACTTCTCCATGGTTGATGACATAAATATCTTGTGTCTTCAACAATATGGCCTTACCATCAATTTATGTAAAGTAACCAACATTTGATGACTGTCAGTCACATGTTAATGGGATCCTTTTGGCCAATGACTAATTTTCGTTTCTTTCTTTCTTATTATCTTCTAAGTTTGTCTATTTTTATTTATTTATATTTTTGCCTGTTTGTTTTTTGAGACAGAGAAAGAACTTAAAGTTTGATGCATGGCGAGGATCATGGAGAAAATGGAAAAGCAGAAAGCATATCATCACCATATAGTGTAATAAAAAATTTAAATAAAACAATCAAATATTGAACTATTTGGACAGTGGGAAAAATGATTGGTCAAGAGTGAAAGCCACAAGTCAACAGGAACCTGGCAATATCACTAAAGATAACATGCTCTATGTAGTCCCCCACCAGTCAGAAGTGGGGCCTCAGTAGTCAATTCACTTAGAAGTGCTTCTTTCATTAGGGAGGAGAGAAAGAGAAAACTCTCACATAGTTGCTATGTAATTAGGTTGTAATCGTTAATTAATTGGATTTTATCTATGAGGACTTAGACGTGTTGCAACGAGCACAGCTCTAGAGCTTAGGCATGCAGACCTGTTCCTAACATGCTGCTTACTGAGGTTCTAAACTCCCAGCACATCTCAAATGGTTTAACATCCTGCCTGTTATGCATCTGCACTCAAGTAGGGGGAATGATAGCTCATAATTTTTGTACTTTTAAGCCTAAAATTAGGAACAATTGCACTGTAAAGATTTTTTTCCTTGATTTAGAGGGCACAGTCTGGGTTGAATAAAAAAAAAATGTAACATTTAAAGGAATAATTCTTGTAAGGTCAAGAAATTATGAATAAAACCTGTTTTCTTCTTTGTCTTATTGCATTTATGATATAACTGTTTTTTTTTTTTTTTTGTGGTTATGTCTCCGTGTGTCTCTCTTTGTGTGTATTTGCACGTGCACACACACAAACACACACACACACACACACACACACACACACCACATGCACATTTTAGCCTGTTTGTAATATGCACACACGTGGAGTTCAGAGAACAAAGTGCATGCTCGAGTTCTCCCCACTTACCATGTTGCTTCTGGGGATTTGTTGAAATCACATCTCTCCTCTCCAACCTCTCCCCAGACTGGTTCATCTCCCCAGTGATGGTGAGGATGATTAAATTGTTTTGCTTGTATGTTTCCACACACAAGATGGGTCTTTGATAGTTCTAAACAATTTTACTATTTAGAAGTAGTATCTGTGCATTGCCAACGAAAAGAAGTTATGCTAGTTAAATAGACGCATTCTGAGTCCATACTTCAAGCTTTTAACCCACTAGGCAATTCCATTCTATCACAAAGCCTTCCATAATGTGAAAATGCATACATGTGCACAACTATTTCTCTAGAAAATTCATTTTTGTTGCAGACTTCATTGATTGAGATTTAAATTTTTATTCTTCCTTTCCTTCAAAATGTTTTCACTTTTAATTTAAATATAATAAAAATATAATTTCTGTAATGAAAGCCGTGTATTGTATCTTAACTTATAAAGAAGTAATCAAGTGATTCATGGGAGGAGTCCTCATCACTCTAGAGAATGCACCACAGTCTCCCCCTCCCTGTCCCTTTCCTTGAACTTGTATTAACTCTCTTAACACATTCTAACTTTGGTTCAAGCATTCTCTTCAATTCTAAGCTATGTTAAGAAAAAAAATCATCTTAAAACATAAACAGCTGTGTTAGTTATCAAGATTTTTAATACATACAAATTTTCTGCATGTTTTGTGTTAATACTAATAGAAAATTAAACTTTACTGGCTATACATTTCCATAATATTTTCTTCTTACATATGCAAGTATTTAAATAAACACTGGTATAAATGAAAAATAGCATAAAATTTTTATAGTTCAGTTGAAACATGAGGATAATCAGAATCGAGCCTTAATTTATTTGCGACATTCTTTTGCTAATACATTGCTTTGTTTTGTTCAAAGCTTATGAAATAAAGTTTGCAAAGAAATGGTGTGATTTTCACTCCAGTCATGCATCTACCTTCACCATTGTTGGCTGGGTTGTTATTTAATCTCATGTTAGACTCATTCTACTAAACCCTTGAATGTTTGTTAATTATTGCCAACTAAAATTTTAATTTGCTCCAAAACTGCACGGTGAACATGCTGATTGCAGTTAAGCTTATATTTCGAATTGGCACTAGAGGGAGCTAAGGAATTGTATCATTTGTGTGTTTAGGGAAACTGAACATTCATTTAAAAACTTGTATTTTTCTCAGAACCTGCTGATTTTACAAATATGGCAGCCATGCCTCAGCAAATTATAAGCAATAATGAATTAGTTAATTTTCTTTAGTGAAAACTGCTATGGCAAGATTATTAAATTACTGTATTTCTACTTATTGAAAGTAGCTACTAGTCAGTAAATTAGGATTTCTAGGACTCTTTAGGGAAAGAGATTATTACTATTATCCGTGTTCATCATTGTTTTGGCCCTAACAAAATTAAAAATGCTCAGAGTACCTGTTAAAATACAATATTTTGTTCCTAAATTTATACTTTGATTAGGAGCTGCCCTTATTGAATAGCATCTCTGTGTAAATAGGAACGTGACATTATTCTCATGGAATATTCTAGGAATTTAGTTAGTTTGATTACTTTGAAGGAATGATTCAATTTAATAATATTCTCTCTTAGCTATCTTACCATGATTTGAGTAAAGTTATTTTCTAGGTTTATACTTATTTCTAAAATGAACAGAAGGTTAGTATTGCAACATGTCTAAATTACACAATTAATTAGTTAAATCCACTATATAGTTTCTTGCATTTTCTATACTTTGTCCCAGGTAATGCCCCAATGGAAAAGGGCTTGCATACAGCCAACCTTTTAAGAAATAGGAAACCACATCTTTGCCAGCAAAAGGAATGGTACAAACACTTACTTTGTAACAGCCCATCACAACAAGAAGTAGGAAGTGAGAATATAATTGTTATGTTAATATTTCACTTTGAAAGTACAATGGCAAAAAAGTATTAAAATGAACTCATTTTTATGGTGAGATTCTCTCAGGTAACTTTCTTTGAATCAAAGTAACAATAAAAGAAGTTTGTTTGTTTTCCTACTGTTTTCAAATACAGAAAACTTCTGTTGATACCTGGATACATTCAGATTTCTTAATGTGTGTGTGTGTGTGTGTGTGTGTGTGTGTGTGTGTGTGTGTGTGTGT
>NC_034592.1:34200623-34212197 GCF_900095145.1 Mus pahari | reverse complement strand
TGTGTGTGTGTGTGTGTGTGTGTGTGTGTGTGTGTGTGTGTGTGTGTTGTCTTTGCATTCACATGTATGCATTCATGCATGTGGGGGAGTGTGCATGTATGTGTAGGTTAGAAGTCAACATTGACTGTCTTCTATAATTACTATAATTTTTGACAGACACTCTCTCACTAAAGTTGAAGCTCATTGATTTGACCAGGCTAGCAGGTCTGTGGGATTCAGGATCTGCGTATTCCTGATACCCAGTTCTGCTATTAGAGGCATGTAGCATAGTATACAGCAATTATGTGAATATGAAATGAAAAATCCAAGTCTCCATGCTTGTGGTAGAGGCACTTTACTGACTGAATCATTTCCCTACTCACAGGATTATTTTCAATATATTGATATATTAATATTAATGGGTTATCTAGGAATTAAATTATTCAGTATACTGTAAGTGATATCCTACAATAATTTTGACAGCTTATTTCTTTATGAAAATTTAACGTTCATTGTATACCTTTGTCTTATTTTAAGTGACTTATTAATTTTGTACCTATGCATATAAACATGTTTGTGTGTACATATGTGCATATGGAGGTGAGAGGTTAGCATCAATGGTCTCTCCAGGTTTGAAACTAACTTTTTAAAAATTGTATACATTCACACAATCATATATTGACCGTATCCAACCCCCACTGTATCCTTCCAAAGCTTCCTGGTGCTCTCCTCTTAAACTCTTTCCCAAGTTTATGTTCTTCCATTTTTTTAATTAATAACCCTATGTCTAAATAATGTTGTCCATGTGTCCCTGATTGTGTGGCCATAAACAACCTCCCAGTGGATATATACATAACGAGAATGAATCCCCCTCTCTTTGTAGCTATCAGCTACAAATGATTCTTCTGATACACTTGCCATCTTAAAGCTTCTGCTCCTATAGTGTTGTAGCCCCCTTCAGCTCCTTGGGTACTTTCTCTAGCTTCTCCATTGGGGGCCCTGTGTTGTATGTAATAGCTGACTTTGAGCATTCACTTCTGTATTTGCCAGGCATTGGCATAGCCTCACAAGAGAGAGCTATGTCAGGGTCCTATCAGCAAAATCTTTCAAAATGAAGAAAATAATCTAACAAAATGGTCTTAATTAAAAAAAAAAAAAAAAAAAAAAAAAAAAAAAGCTTCTGCTTCTATCCGTGATGTAACATAACAAATAGCATGCTATCCATTTGAAAAAAAAATCTTTTTCATCTAAAAACTCACTTTAAATCACTATATGGTATTTTAATGATAAAAATGGAAAAGTGTTACATGCTGAATGAGACTTGTAAGTGGGATATCTCTAAAGCAGTGTTAAAAAGCATTATTATTCATCTAAGGATTTAAAACAATGCAGTTTCTTGTTCAGATTATGCCTCAAGGTGAGACTGATGTTTTCTGTGGATCCTGTTTTGAATATACCAAGAGTTTTCTCTTTCTTTGATCTTGATATGTATTATCTGGTTTGAAATAAGAATAGAAAGCATCTAGGGACCGAAAATAAGGGTCGGACTTAAGCTGGAAATCTGAGATGCAAATTGCAGCTGGAGGGCTGTGTTGATGCCCAACATTGATCTTAGGAAATAAATCTGCAGACATGAGGCCATGCACACGCGTTCACCTTGCCCACTATTAGACCTCCGTTATTCCATAGCAGGCAAGAAACCATTATGTTTAGCACTTAATCTTTTCAATAGTTTTAAATATTTACAATATTTTAATAGATTGTAAAAAGATATTTTGGAGATTGGGGAATCTATACTGTATCACAAGTAGTATTCTTTTAATATGAGTCATTGAGATTTGGACTTCAGCTCTACTGCACACTTCATTCATATTCTTAATAAATTTATATAATATTTGAGGATCAGTTTTTCTATCCATTTAAAAAAACGGAAATCATAATAGACACATAAATTTGTTTCTTAGTTTGAACACTACCATTCCCTGTCTGTTTGCCTTTGGTTACTGAACACCTAGAATATATACCATATATACATATATTGGCTACCAGGACATTCCATACAGCTTGCTTTGGTATGTAAAGCTGATCAATTTCAATGTATGACTGGCAACATAGAATATTTTTAATATAGTTGGAAATAATTGAAACGAGTAGTTCTGAGATATAGGGTGTAAGAGAAAGCAGAAGAAAGTTTTGGTGAGATAATAAAAAGCATCAGAGCTATGAGAGGTATTTATTCTTTAGGAAATGATGAATACAGAATATTATGAACTGAGGCACAGCATGAAAATATTTTGGCTTTTTCTAATTTTAACTCAAGTTTTGTTTGGAAAAGGATCAATAGCAACATTTTTTCCTGTGGTCAATACTGGGAGAGTTTGAATTAATTATCCAATATAATAGAAACAGAAAGTGCCAAATTAGACAATAATTTTGAGTTCAAACTTCTGAGATTTAGTGAACATTTGAACCCGAGGTTTGAGTTAAGATGCTTTGATCTAACTAAATAGTAAAGTCTATTGAGTACTTAGAAAAAAAAAATACTTTCAAAAAGAAATTTAAAAGACAATGATGCCACATTTTTTATTCTTCTTTTGGTTGAGGCACAGATGGCTGCTCAGATAGATATAGACATTTCTTAGTCTGGTAGACTATTTTTTTTTTTTTTTTTTTTGCTAAAGTAAGAGAACTTCTAAGAAGTTTCACAGGCACTTTCTTATGTTTAGCCTACCATGATATTCTAAGTGTGCTCAAAAACAACCACTAACATGGGAGAGACCTCAAAGATGGCCAAGGTACTCCTCCTGATATAATGTATTCAAGCCAGCTCTCCCACAGAATAAAACAGCTCTATTAGTATCCTGTCAGTAAGACCTGGGCTGTGTCTGAATTTGTGGTGGAAGACAATGGTATATAGTATATTAAGGTCATTGACAATGTCCGATTTGAGTGGAATTTGTAATTGCAATGACAACAATATGTTCTTGTTAAATATTTATTTAATGTCTCTTGCTAGAGTGCATGTTAACATAATATTTGTAACCATTTGCATTTAGATCTATGCATTTTTCCTTCCATATTTTACCTTAGAATTGTGAACAGCATCAAGCACATTGAAAGTTTTCAAGGAAAGTGATTTCAACATTTTTCCCCTGAGGGTTGCATGGCTTTTATATAAATACCCAATGGACTTTCCTGGGGTTTTTGTTAATTTGTTTGTTTGTTTTAAACTTATGTTTCCATAAAATGAACCAATAATTTGTCTCAGATCTTGTTCTTTCTTGTCTTTTCATTTTTCTCTTCATATGTTTTTCTCTAAAACAATGACTGAATATCTTATCTTAATTAATTCTCCCCGCCACAAACTATATATTTTAGTATATTTCCTTGCACATTTCCTTAAAGATATTTACTATAACAGTTAGTATAGGCAGGTATAGATGTAGTATAGGCAGGTATAGATAGAGATGCAGGTATAGATAGATCTTTATTCAGACAAATCCCATCTCCACTTTCATAGCAGAGTCACCTGCAGAACTCAGTGAAGTACATTGTAAAGAGTTCTCTATAAATCAGGAAAGAGGTCTGCGTGAAGTTTTGTCTCTAGTTTGGGAAACATAGAAAGTGATCTTAATTAAACTAGATGCTTGAAATATTCCACTTTCATAAAACACAAATGTAGATTGCTGTCTATATGCAGGTGCAGGCAGGCACAAGATAAGGTTAGAGCCTATGTTTGGGCAGCAGAAAAAAAGAAGGTGGGCTGAGAGATTTAGAAGTGGGACAGAGAAGGGAGAAGGAGAGAAGATGGAGGAAGGAGAGAATGAACCCAATCCATGTTGCTTGAAATAGCCACAGCTAGCTATGAATGTTATAGAAGGGATAGAATAATATAGGACAGTTTGTCCAATCTAGGTGGGCAGCTTGCATTAATATCAATTGGCTCTGAGTTCATTGTGTGGGCATTTTGTGGGTTGAGAATTTACTAATATAAATCTGACTGATAAATTTCAAGCCTCTAGAGTTTTCATTTCACTGCGATACGGGGATTTGTGACAGCTAACCACAGAGGGCTGAAGGCTGGGAATGTGAGCTTGTTCTGCTGCAAGTGAACCTCCAGTTGGGCAGCCTCTGCACGGGGCCAGTCATGGGGCTGGCAATTTGCAACACACAAATTCATATTCCTTTGAAAAATTGAAAAAGGTGGGCTTTTAAAATTGGAGCCATAGTATGAAGAAGAAGAACAAAAGGACAGTAACAAGATCTTACATCAATATTACTTGAGGAAGTATTATAGAAGTTAATGCCATTAGCCAGCAAGGAGTCTTTATACCAGAACATTATAAGTACCTAGAGGTCATTCATTTAACTCTGTGGGTTATTCACGCTTTTACTTTTGCCCACTTCTTGAGGATGCATGTTTATAATGAACTTTAGATTTCACTGCTAAGGATCAAGGAAACAGATATGCCAGATAATGATGACAGTGTAATAAGGAGCTCTGAGTTTTAAAAATGAATCACATGTTTAAAGAACTGACTATTTCCTCAATATAAAATGAATGCATGACAAAAAACTTTGTTTGGAAACTTTTATAATAAGAAAACTAGGAAGAAATACATACAACCTAAGAACTTGAAGGTAATTTATTGTATGCTGTTTTTCTTATAGATAAAATATAAATTCCAAGGAAAGATTTTGCTTCTTCTGTTTTACAATGTGTTCTACATACCAAAAATGAAAACAAAAACAAAACAGACAAAGCAACACAAAAGAAACCCACTGTCTGGTACATGAGTGTCCTGTAATGAATGTACTTAGTGAATAAAATTCCTGAGAAAAACTGCAGGGAAGAAATTAATGAGAGTTACGAGACACTCGGTCAGAGTGGAGCAATACATAGATAAATGCTTTTCCAGGTTTTCAGCAAAATTTCGTCTTCAAATAAAATTGTTACGGTTTTTATTCAAAACACCACACCACAGTCATTTCATTGGAAGAACGTAAGGAGCAGAGTAAGGAGTTTCCAAAACGTGACAATCATTCTAGAAGCTCTTTTCTTTGAACATGAGTCAGATGAGAATCTGAAACAGCAGTTTAAAATTCAATGTTTACTTCTGTATTTATTTGTTAAAATTTTTTTTTTTTTTTTTTTTTTTTTTTTTTTGCAGAACAAGACCAAGCATGGACCTATCTATTTGCACGATCTTCTGAGTTCAGAAGAATTGAGTCTTACCCTGAAGTGTCAGAGACGTAATCCATACTGGGAGGAAATGGGATGGTCTCTATTTTCAGAGAGAATATGAAGCAAATACCCATATTACACAGAGTTGTTGCTGCCTCTCTCTCTCTCCCGCTCCTTCCTCTCCCCCTCTCCCTTTTCCTCTGTCTTTTTCTTCCAACAATTTACCCTTTTTCCTAACGGTGGTGATGGTCTATTTTGAAAAGACACGGCCTGAAAATTGGGAGTTGTTGAATAAGCAGCTACTAGCCTGTATTTCTCTTAAGTTACTCTTTGACAACTATTGGGGAGAGAGTTCATATGGGTTGCTTCAGTTCTAGAAGCTGTTGATATGAAGAGTAGCCAGATGTCATCCTTTGGGATGGGCAGGCTTGTACTATAAGTTCTCTTTTCCTCAACCCTGTTCCTGCTCGTCTTCTGAGGGATATTTCTGGATGTGCATATCACTGGGGGCTAGGAGACTCATTTTCGTGGTATTATGAGTGCTTATGTTGTGTTTGGATTATACTTTTAAAAATATGTTATATTGAAAATTTCTAAGCATATACAACAATAAAGAAATTAGTATAAAAAATTAATTAATCATATCTGTACCTACACACAGTATAGTTGATCATACATACTTTTCCTGCTGTGAAATGCAGTCCACCATCAGTTCTCCTCTTTCTTTTATCTCAAGGTTGAACTATCATTTTGGTATTGTTCATATCTGTTAAACATTATTTTTAAGTCTATATAATTAAGGCATTGTAATAATTTAAACCCTACAAAGTGTTTGTTCCCAAATAAATTAGCTAAAATCATTTTCCTCAGAGACTATCCGCTATAACAGACTCTAACCCACTGATTGAATTCTAAGCCTTCTTTCCAATCAAAGATATCTTTCTCAATCTAGTCAGATATCTTTATATATTCATTAAATTATTAATATAAATATTCAATTTTTCTCAGAGAATTTCAACCAAATTATTTCTTCACCATAAATGTTTCTCCATCCTCACCTCTCTCATCATTATTTGATCATCTCTACAAACATCCATGTCACATTTACCAAGTCAAAGGGAATATTTCTGATTGCATCAGAACTTACATAGAGTTAACTTTTGATTATCCTAAATATATAACTATATAAGATTGATCATATTTTATATTTGTCTTAATATTTAATTTTTAAAAAATTATTTATTTTTATTTTATATATATTGGTGCTTTACTTTTGTGTGTGTGTGTGTGTGTGAGTGTGTGCGTGTGTGTGTGTGTGTGTGTGTGTGTGTGTGTGTGTGTGTTTGTGTGTGTAGTGTATGTGGAGGTCAGAAGAAAGCATTGGCTCTCCTGGAAATGAAATTAACAAATGGTTGATACCTGCCAACTGGGGGCTAGAAACTGAACCCAAGTCCTCTGGTAGAGCAACCACTGGTCTTAACTCTTGATCCACCTCTCCAGCCTTTTACTAACTTGGTTTTTTTTTATTGGTTTGCTTTTTGAAGAATTTACTAATAGTACATTAATAAAGAGGGCTTTATTAAATGTGAACTAGCAAATGCCAATATTGGTGCACAAAATTATAAATCAGCATTCTTTTTTAACTAGGAAATCTTTTTTTCAGTTTTTTTCTTTTTCTTTTTGGTACGTTAGAAATCATTAAAAATTACAACTTCTTCACCTTTCCTTTCCTCCCTCCTCTTTCCCCTTCCAAGCCCTTCCATATAACTGTCACTGCTCACAAGTCCATGATCGTTTATTCATTAATTGTTATTGTGTGAATATTCAGATTATTATAAATGTAGCCTGCTCAGTATGCTACCTGTCTTATGTTTTCAGGTATGCCCATTTGGTGTTGCATACCTTGGGGTAAACAACAGCTCTCAAATCGGACTTCCTCAGGATGGGAGAAACCCTACTGCACACTAGAAAACTATTCAATGCTAGTCAAGTCATGAATATTTTAAAGAACATACACATACTATTTTACTAAACCAGGAAAATTCTTAACAATAATTTTAATATTTATCCTTTTACCCAGTTAAGGTGTAACCTTCGCCCCTCATCAAGGAAGCGGCTCTGTGCAACATAGAGATCACTACACGCCACTCCCAAACAAACTGCAGAGTTGTGCCTTCCAGTCCCTATGCATACATATACAAAATATTACCACACCTAAGTCTCAGGGAAGATTGCCAGTGAGAGAGTTGGCAAAATATTTGGTGGGACAGAAGATCAAGGAAGTTGCTATGAGAATGTATCTCTTTGGAATATCAGAAGTTACACACAGAGTCTCACCAACATCAATGCCTAAACATGAACTGAACAAGGTCAACACTAACAGACATGGCAAAGTGCACAGGACAAGTCAATGAAGCATAAACCCTATAACATTATTTCTCGGCAACGCTGGAATACTGAGAACAGGAAAATTAGTCTTCCTCAGGCCATAATGAAATATTTTGATGCTCCCTTTGAAATCCCTTCAGTTTCATAGAGTAGCTTTCAAACATATCTAACTGATTTTTAAAGCTCCTGCACCTATGTACTTCAAGTCCAATAGTGCACCAAGCTTGATGAGATTATCCACAAAAAATAAAACAAAACTTTCAGAAATTCTTTATTAGAATCACTTGAGATGAAGTCTGAGAATATATTTAATGTTTTTTTTACAGATTTCATTTGCATTCTCTCCAAGGTTAATTTATGGATCAACAATTGTAATTTTCAAGCCAGGCAGTGGTGGTGCATGCCTTTAATTCCAGCAGTTGGGAGGCAGAGGCAGACAGATTTCTGATTTCCAGGCTAGCCTGGTCTACAAAGTGAGTTCTAGGATAGCCAGGGCTACACAGAGAAACCCTGTCTCAAAAACAAACAAACAAACAAAAATTTGTAATTTTCTTTTTTGTTTTTATTAGATAACTTATTTACAGTTCAAATGTTACCCCCTTTCCTAGTTTCCCCTCTGAAAATCCCCTATCCCCTTCCCCCTCCCCCTGCTCCCCAACCCTCCCACTCCCATTCCTAGTCCTGGCGTTCCCCTATGCTGGGGCATAGAGCTTTCACAGGACCAAGGGCCTCTCCTGCAATTGATGACTGACTAGGCCATCCTCTGCTACATATATAGCTAGAGCCACAAGTTCCACCATGTGTTTTCTTTGATTGATGGTATAGTTCCAAGGAGCTCTTGGGTTACTGGTTAGTTCATATTGATGTTCCTCCTATGGGGATTCAGTCCCATAAAAAATTGTAATTTTCTAAAGAAAATATGATAGTCCTGAACTTATAACTCCCCATATCTAATCTATAAAGAAATCACTAAATTCACACATTGTATAGTAAACATTAAACATCTATCACATTACCTTGGCATAAGTATATGAACTATAAAATAAAATATATTTTAAAATAGTACAGACCATGCAAACTTCTACCTAGAGTAGAGGTTCTCAACCAGTCCGTTCCAACTTGTTGGAAGGTCAGTCAACTCCTTTACAAGGTCTTCTTAGACCACTAGAAAACATAAATACTTATATTATGATTCATAACTGTATAAAATTACAATTATGAAGTCACAATAAAAATAATTTTGTGGTTGAGGGACTGTAAGAAAGGGTTGCAGCATTAGGAAAGTTGAGAAGCACTGATCAAGAAAGAAATATTCCTTACTAAAACCTATTTTTTGAGGATAATATAAATGAAGCAACTGCAATGTTTGTTTTGCATCTTTCTAGTGTTTCATCTATATTCTTCAGTAAAATTTAATTGAATGCATTACCATTTACTTGTTACTTAATTTTCTAGAACCATCTATAGTGGAAGTCTAAATGTGAAAATATGAGTTATACTCTTACTCGGTTTGCAAGTACAATCTTTTTTAGTTTGAATAGTTTTGCAATATTTAAGAATCTGTGTCCATTCCTATACTCCTGTGCATAAATGCATACACATATACAAATACAAATCACAAAATTCTAGAATGTCAATAGATTTTAAGCACTTACTACAATTAATATGATGTGCTACAAAAAAGATGGTCACAGGTGCTTAGTGATTTACAACATCCCATAATTGTTGACTAAAGACTATATTATAAATGATTTCAGTGGTATGAGTATTTTTATGCAAAACATTGGATTATAAATAATTTTTAAATCACATGCATTTAATTTTTATTAGGTAGATATCTGTCATTTACTGCAATATCAATGAAAATTCTGTGAATATATACAGTCAAAAGAGAAATAAATCTAGTGATTTTTTCTTATGAAATACACAGTAGTGTTATATTAAAGAAAGATTACTGTTGTTAGCTAATTTTGCAAGTATATAGGCCAAAGAAATCTATAATGACAAACCTTTGAAGCATGAGTGATGTGGAAGAGTTATGGATATTAATTCAGTCTTTGCATGTGGTGTTCAGTGAAATATTAAGCTTTAGAGTCAGTGTGGGAGTGTATCTAAATATAGTTGTTATTTTGCATTTTTATTTTGCAGTTTTTCAGACATATTCATGGCAGGGGGAAAAAATAAAAATGTGTCTGCCACAAAGGCACAATTCTCAATTATATGTTGTGGGTAAGTTCCTCAGAGCCAAACACAGCCCAAGGAGAAAAAAGACACTCCCCAGGTGATCTTCTGATTTGTTCTTCCCAAATTTCTTTTCTTCTGCTGCAATGATGTGGGAAATCTACAACCATTTTCCCCAGAGATGTCAACTTTCATGTAGACATCCTTCATGAACTGTAACTGATCAATTTGACTTACATGTACCATTGATTGTTTCTCTGATATTCCTGTCAACAGTCCCTTGTACTGGCTGAACGATGAAGCTCAGTTTTAAAAGCATAGGTAGAAATTGGAAATTTTCAAATCAAGAACCCAAATTTGATCCGAGAATGCTTTGTTTGGCTACCATCATTTCACGTTATCGTTCATAACTGTTGTTTATATACTTTTTAAAATTGCCTATAACTGAAATTTGGGATTGCAGGGCTACTTAGGTGGAAACCTTTATGCATTGTGTACTACACATGGGTTGTAGACACATAGTTTTGTTTTGTTCCTTTTAGACTAAAACCCTTTGTTTTTAGATTTTACTAAATAGAGGTAGAAAGATGAAGGAATTAACTTACAATAATAAGCAGAAAGAAAAAAAAACGGAAGCTAACATTTGTACAGAAAGTGAAATATTTATAAGATAATAAGGGCTATATAGGTATTGAGAGGCCAAACCTACTCCATCTTGAGACCAGCCTCCATCAAAAAAAAAAAAAAAAAAGAGAGAGAGAGAAAGAAAGAAAGAAAGAAAGAAAGAAAGAAAGAAAGAAAGAAAGAAAGAAAGAAAGAGCAAGCTTGAGTACTTGACTTTAACTTGCAGCAGAAACCAAGCTGCACTCACATACCTGGAAGGACCCCATGGCTTGTCCTTGACCAGAGTTACTTCCTAGCTATTTCTTAGCAATCACAGATTTGTCTGATTGTTTCAAACATACATTCAGACCATGGGTGCTTGTATATGGTCTTGCTGCAGAGCTCCCACCTATCAGCACACAATAGCTATTTAATTCGATACTTGCTAAGCTAAACTCCTCTAATTTGCTCACCATTTCCTATGAAGCCTTGTCCCGCTAAGAGCTGCATCCTCCCATTCTGCTCTCAGAGAAGGCAGTGTGGCCCAAGCTTGAGCTTGTAAATAAAAACCCTAATGTGATTGCATTGGAATTGGCTCCTTGGTGGACTTTTGTGGTTCACAAATGTTTCCTGGCACAACAGTATCTCAGCCACAACTAATTCTGATTTTGTCAATGGAAAAGGAAGATTCTAATGCTAAATAGTAATGTTAAGGAGGAGAAAATTGTACACTTGGGAGTCTAGTGCTGGTTTGGCTGGGTCGAAGCACATAATCCCATTGTTCTCAGAAACCTTTGACAATATATGACAATATTACCTCTGTATATGCACTTGGTTACTCTGCATAAACAGTCACACTTGGATTTTCATTGCTTAAAATGCAAGAAGACTCTTATATTTTTGGTTGTGAGGCTAGCCTTTAATGGCTGAGTCATCTCTCCAGCGCAAGAAGAGTCTTAAACATTCTGAAATCAATTTGTTAGCCCTGTTCTCATCATTCTTTTCAATAGGTCGTTGACAACTTAATGAGTCACAAAGACAAAAAAGACAGATACCTGATTTCACCTGGATTAGATTTCTTTTTCTTTTCTTTCTTTTCTTTTCTTTTTTTTTTTTTTACAAATCAAACATAGGCAGCAATTTATTTATTAATGTCAGAATGGGTAATGACAATGGTATATTCTTTTTTTTTCTTTTTTTATGTATTATTTTCTTTTTTCACTTTTTTTATTATTATT
>NC_034592.1:34195027-34200593 GCF_900095145.1 Mus pahari | reverse complement strand
AGGGGGTACTGGTTAGTTCATATTGTTGTTCCACCTACAGGGTTGCAGCCCCCTTCAGGTCCTTGGGTACTTTCTCTAGCTCCTCCATTGGGGGCCCTATGTTCCATCCAATGGATTAGATTTCTAACTTCCATTTGTTAGCATCTACATTCAGTAGATTACTAGGTTCCACTGTTTGGAGATCACAGGGATATTCTACATTTCCTTGGCCTCTAGGCAATCAATTCACATCTGGCTTCCTGGTGATTTAAGATACTGTCAAACTAAGAAAAGGCTGAAAAAATGCCAAAACCAAAGTCACTCAGCAACTCACACTAGTCATCACTTACACCTGAACAAAATCCACAACTTTCATATAGAAGCATAGTTAACTCCAGAGAATTTTGTCTAGATTTCATACTGTATGCCAATGTACAGTTCAGCACACAGAGAGAGCAAATTTAGAAGATTTCCATCTTTGCATGTAAGTATCTCTCAGGGAATATTCAGGCAGTGTGCATGCATAGCTAATGAGAAATTGACCTTAAGAAAAAAGTGAAAGTCTTGACTGCTTGAGATAGTCAACTTATGAATGGATATTAGACTTGAAATTTCCCTAGAAGTTATGTCAAGGAGATTCATTAGACTCACTTATGCAGCACAATTATTAATTAACAATAATAAAAATGGGAACTGTTGTCTATGGATCATGGAGTATTGCCAAAATTATGCAGTTTGCTTTAACTCCTGGATGGAGCTATTAATGGCAGATGAATTTATCAATAGAAATGCACCCAAGGTGTCTGATTAGAATCTCAGGAGACAGATAATTTGGAATGTAGTACTCAAATAAAGAGTCAAAGTTATTTTAAATAAAACACCAAGAATCTAGTTACTATAGATATAGGATTATATAAGTTTAAATATCTTTCTTTTTTCTTTCTTTCTTTCTTTTTTTTTCTTTTTTATTTTATTTTATTTTATTTTATTTTATTTTTTTGAGACAGGGTTTCTCTGTATAGCCCTGGGTGTCCTGGAACTCTCTTTGTAGACCAGGCTGGCCTCGAACTCAGAAATCAGCCTGCCTCTGTCTCCAGAGTGCTGGGATTAAAGGCATGCACCTGGCTAAGTTTAAATTTCTTATCTAAAATTACTGAATATTTATGATTCAAGATTTGATGTGATGGCCTCATAATGAATTTTTGTCTACACATATACAAAGAGATGATGTTTATTTGATACACACTGATGGTTTATCTAGTTTTAAATTCTTATCCGTAAGTAATGTTTTTATATTATTTTCCCACTCCCATCCTTCCTCCATCCACTCTAGTCCCCCCAACGTCATCTCAAATTCATAACTTCTTTTTAATTATCATCATTCTATATATACATATGTGAATAAACATAAATATCTTTTATATCTAGTTAGTGTTGTTCAATTTTAAGGCTGATTATTTTGTATTGGAAAGCAATTAGAAAGTTACTCCCTGGAGAGACGCTTTCTTTTCTCAGTAGTCCTTAATAGCCTGTAGATCTACATCGAAGAGGGGGCCCCCATGATTGCCCCTCTCCACATAGGCTCATCAACTGGGGTTGTCACTGTTCAGGTCTTACAGCCTTGCTGTCTTTCAACAATATTCATGAGTGCAACTTACCTGTCCTATACACAAGATTCAGTCTTGCAGCAGACAATATGGTCCTTAGGATCTTATATTCCTTTCATCACATTTTTCACCAGTATTCTGTGAGCCTTAGGCATAGGATGTATATTATAGAAATATCCATTATAGAAATATCCATTATGGCTGGGCAGTCCATGGTCAGTTGGTGTCTGCGTTTTTACCAGTTATGGTTTCCTTTAGGTGACTCCTGCATCTAAACAAAACCTCTTTGATGAGAGGCAAGACCTACACTTATTTGTTGGTATAAGGGTAAGTATTAAGAATTAAGTTAGAGAGTATACTGATTTAGGAACACACCAGTAGTTGTCCTATAGGTTGCATGGAATCATCAACCATGGGTAGCTGTCTAGGTTTACAATACTAGACATGAATTCCTTCTTATTTAGAAGCCCTTAAATCCAGTCAGACACCTGTTTGTTTCCTTGTAGATATAACAGCACATAGCAGGTAAATATGGTTGCTCTAGAGTCCTAAATTAACTCGTTAGTGTGTTCTGTTTTGGGAGTCCCTTAATCTTTATTCTTCATCATCATACAATTTTGATTACACTTCTAATTTTGTGCTATTTTTGTTTTGTTTTGTTTTGTTTGTTTTGCTTTGTTTTGTTTTGGTTTTTAGCCTACATTTTGATTGGTGGATAGGTAATACTTACATATAATACCAAAACGATGAAGCAGATATTTAATAGGGAGGTCAGAGGAAAAATAACCATGAGACCTGGTAAAGGAGGTGATTTTCTTTGTGTTAAAAATGGCACTAAAAAACATGATGGGGGTGAAGACAGGAGTGTTTGGAAACTGCAAACTAGCCAAGTTGAGTGATTGAAAGTGAAAGGTGGAAGACTGAGCCTGAGGAAACTTTGAGGTCATAAAGGGGTGACTGAGGATCTTTTAGAGAAAGAGTCCCACCTTCAGAGTAGCATGGAAGTAAATGTTTAAAGCCACTGGCTTAGAGTGAAAATTTATTCACAGTAGGGTAGGTCATTAAAAAGGTGAAGCAAGCCACTAGATCAAGGCTGGCAAATAGGTTTCATCTTGATTCCTAGTCTTTTTGATTTGTAGTAGCTGTGTGGAGAGATGTGGACAAAAGGACTAAGATTTTTATCTAAATCCTACAATTTAGCACCCTGTGATTGATTAGTGATGTCTATGTGGGCATGGAAATGTGAGTTACAGGCATAGCCTGTGCAATGTTTCTTTCATCACTGTGTTAAATATCCTTTTATGGTTAGTTTAGTAAAAGGGTCTAAATCTGACTGATAGAAGTTTAGCTCATCAGCTAAACAACTTTATCATCGAATAAGAAACTTGAATTGTTCTTCTGGTCTGATCCACTGGCCTGGGCAGACCTTGGTCACTAGCTCCACACCTAGTCCCACAACACCCAGAGGAAGCTCTACTCAAAGGTGCGCTAACATTGCTAGGATCATAGGTGAGAATGCCACAACATCTATCCCAACACCCTCACCAGGAGTAACTGGGAACTGAGGCACCCAGGGACACAGGAACACCTGGCCAGTGACTCAGGTTCTTACAAGTCTGAGCCAGTGCCCTGAGTAGACCAGGAGCTAGGTCCACACCCAGTCCCAAAACACCTAGAAGAAGCTTGTTTCTTAGGTACTCTAACACACCCAGGATCACAGGATCTCAGCAGCTTGATCATAGCAGGATTTCAGAATTCCAGAGACAGCTTGATTTCCAGGAGCTCTGACACATTCAGGATCTCAGGATCATAGGATCCTAGAATCACAGGATCACAGAGAGCTAGACTCTGAGAAGTTCTGACACACCAGGATCACAGAAGAGACAGGCTACAGTCAGAGACAGTGAGAACAAGTAAAACTAGAGATAATCGGATGGCAAAAAGTAAGCATAACAGTGTAAGCAATAGAAACCAAGGCATCATCAGAACCCAGTTCTACCACAGCGAGTCCTAGATGCCAAAACACACCAGAAAAGGAAGATTTGACACTTTTCATGATGATGATAGAGGACTTTAAGAAAAACATAATAACTCCCTTAAAAAGGAAACACAAAAAAATCGTTTGAAAATTACAGGAAAACACAACCAAACAGGTGAAGGAATTGAACAACACCACCCAGGATTTAAAAATGGAAATAGAAACAATAAAAAAATCACAAAGGGAGACAACCCTGGAGATAGAAAACATAGAAAAGAGCTCAGGAGTCATAGATGCAAGCATCGCCAACAGAATACAAGAGATAGAAGAGAAAAATCTCAGGTACAGAAGATACCATCAAAAACAATGACACAACAGTCAAAAAAAAAAAAAATACAAAAAGTTCCTAACCCAAAACATCCAGGAAATCCATGCACAATGAGAAGACCAAACCTAAGGATAATAGGTATAGAAGAGAGCAAAGATTCCCAACTTAAAGGGGACTAAAGATCTTCAACAAAATTATAGAAGAAAACTTCCCTAATCTAAAGAAACAAATACCCATGACCATACAAGAAGTTTACAGAACTCCAAATAGACTGGACCAGGAAAGAAATTCCTCCCATCACATAAGAATCAAAACACCAATTGCAAAGAAAGAAAGAAAGAAAGAAAGAAAGAAAGAAAGAAAGAAAGAAAGAAAGAAAGAAAGAAAGAGAAAGAATATTAAAAGCAATAAGGGAAAAAGGTCAAGTATCATATAAAGACAGACCTATCAGACCTACACCAGACTTCTCACCAGAGACTGTAAAACCCAGAAGATCCTGGGCAGATGTCATACAGACACTAAGAGAACACAAATGCCAGCCCAGTCTACTATACCCAACAGAACTCAAAATTACCATAGATGGAGAAACCAAGATACTCCATGACAAAAGAAATTTACAAAATATCTTTTCACAGATCCAGCCTACAAAGGATAATATATGGAAAACTCCAAAACAAAAAGGGAAAGTACACCCTAGAAAAAGCAAGAAAATAATCTTCTTTCAACAAACCCAAAAGAAGATAGCCACAAAAACATAATTCCACCTCTAACAACAAAAATAACAGGAAGCAACAATCACTATTCCTTAATATCTCTTAACATCAATGGACTCAATTCCCCCAATAAAAAGACATAGTCTAAAAGACTGGATACTTAAACAGGACCCAGCATTTTGCTGCATAGAGGAAAAGCACCTTAGTGACAAAGACAGACACTAACTCAGAGAAAAAGACTGAAAAAAATTTCCAAGCAAATAGTCCCAAGAAACAAGCTGCAGTAGCCATTCTATATCTAATAAAACCAAGTTTCAACCAAAAGTTATCAAGAAAGATCAGGAAGGACACGTCATACTCGTCAAAGGAAAAAAAAAATCTACCAAGATGAACTCTCAATTCTGAACATAAATGCTCCGTATGCAAGGGTACCACAATCATCAAAGAAGCTTTAATAAATCTCAGAGCACACATTGCATCTCATACAATGATTGTGGGAGACTTCAACACCCAACTTCCAGCACTGGACAGATCATGGAAATAGAAACTAAACAGAGACACATTGAAAGTAACAGAAGTTACGAACCAAATGGATTTAACAGCTCATCCTAAAAGAAAAGAATGCACCTACCTTCTTCTCATGACCTCAAGGTACCTTCTCCAAAACTGATCATATAATTGGTTAAAAAAAAAAATACAGAGCCAGGTGTGGTGGCTCACGCCTTTAATCCCAGCACTTGGAAGGCAGACGCAGGCAGATTTCTGAGTTTGAGGCCAGCCTAGACTACAGAGTGAGTTCCAGGACAGCCAGGGCTACACAGAAAAACTCTGTTGCTTAAAAAGAAAAAACACCCCGATCGACCTGCGCCTTTCCTGCCCAGGAGGGGTGTTCGCCTGGCGGCTGTCCGCAGGCTGATCCAGCACCCAACACCTTGCCTCCCCGACCGAGGAGGGGTGTCCG
>NC_034592.1:34176195-34195016 GCF_900095145.1 Mus pahari | reverse complement strand
AAAAAAAAAAAAAAAAAAGAAAAAAGAAAAAACACAGGCCCCAACAGATACACGAAGAGTGCCATAATCCCATGCATCCTATCAGATCACCATGGACTAAGGCTGGTCTTTAATAACATTCTAAACATTGGAAAGCCCACATATACATGGAAGCTGAACAGTGCTTTACTTAATAACTTGGTCTAGGAAGAAACAAAGAAATTAAAAGTTTTTTTAAAGAATTTAATGAAAATGAGGACACATCATACCAAAACTTATGACACACAATGAAAGCAGTGCTAAGAGGAAAACTCATAGCTCTAAGTGCCTCCAAAAAGAAGCAGAAGAGAGCATACACTAGTAGCTTGACAGCACAACTGCAAGCTCTAGAACAAAAAGAAACAAATACATCCAAGAGAAGTAAACAGGAACTAATCAAACGCAGTGCTGAAATCAATCAAATAGAAACAAAAAGAACCATACAACTAATCAACAAAAAACAGATTCTGGTTCTTTGAGAAAATCAGCAAGATAGACAAACCTTTAACCAGACGAACCAAAGGGCACAAAGACAGTATCCAAATTTTAAAAATCACAATAAGATGGGAGATATAACAATGGAAGCTGAGAAAATTCAAAAAATCATCACATCCTACTACAAATGCCTATACTCAACAAAATTGGAAAATCTGGATGAAATGGACAATTTTCCAGACAGATGCCAGGTACCAAATTTAAATCAGGATCAGATAAACCATGTAAACAGTCCTATAACCACTAAAGAAATAGCAGAAGTCATTAAAAGTCTCATGACCAGAAAAAAAAAAAAAAAAAAAAAAAGCCCAGGTTTAATGCAGAATTCTATCAGACCTTCAAAGAAAACCTAATACTAGTATACTAGTATTCTTCAAACTATGCCACTAAACAGAAACAGAAGGAACACTACCCAATTCATTCTATGAAGCCACAATTATGCTTATACCTAAACCACACAAAGACCCAACAAAGAAAGAAAATCAAGACTAATTTCCCTTATGAATGTCGATGTAAAAATACTCAATAAAATTTTCACAAACCGAATCCAAGGACACATTAAAACAATCATTTACCATGATCAAGTAGGCTTCGTCCCAGGGATGAAGGGATGGTTCTATATGCAGAAATACATCAACATAATCCACTTTATAAACAAACTCAAAGGAAAAAAAACCACACATGATCATTTCATTAGATGATGAGAAAGCATTTGACAAAATTCAACACCTCTCCATGGTAAAAATCTTGGAAAGGTCAGAAATTCAAGGCCCATACCTAAACATAGTAAATGCAATATGTAGCAAACCAGTAAATGGAAAGACACTTAAAGCAATTCCACTAAAATCAGGGACTAGACAAGGCTGCCCTCTCTCTCCCTACCTATTCAATATAGTACTTGAAGTCCTAGCCAGAACAATTAGACAACAAAAGGAGGTCAAAGGATACAAATTGGAAAGGAAGAAGTAAAAATATCACTATTTGCAGATGATATGATAGTGTACCTAAATGACACCAAAAAAACCACCAGAAAACTTCAAAACCTGATAAACAACTTCAGCAAAGTGACTAGATTTAAAATTAACCCAAACAAATCAGTAGCCTTCTTCTACTCAAAGGATTAACAGGGCTGAGAAAGAAATTACGGAAACACACCCTTCACAATAGTCACAAATAATATAAAATACTTTGGTGTGACTCTAACCAAGCAAGTGAAAGATCTGTATGACAAGAACTTCAAGTTGCTGAAGAAAGAAATTAAAGCAGATCTCAGGAAATGGAAAGATTTCCTATGATCAAGGATTGGCAGGATTAATATATTCATAATGGTCATCTTCCTAAGAGTAGTCTAACAGATTCAATACAATCCCCATCAAAATTCTGACTCAATTCTTCATAGAGTTAGAAAGAACAATTTGCAAATTCATTTGGAATAACATAAAACCCAGGATAGCAAAAAATTACTCTCAACAATAAAAGAACTTCTAGGGGAATCATCATCCCTGACATCAAGTTGTATTACAGAGCAACAGTGATAAAAAAAAATGTATAGTTTTGGTACAGAGACAGGCAGGAAGATCAATGGATTAGAATTGAAGACCCAGAAATGAATCCGCACACCTGTGGTCACTTGATATTTGACAAATAAGCTGAAGCCATCCAGTAGAAAAAAGACAGCATTTTCAATACATGGTGCTGGTTCAAACGGAGGTCAGTGTGTAGAAGAATGCAAATTAATCCATTCTTATCTCCTTCTACAAAGCTCAAGTCCAAGTGGATCAAGGACCTCCACATAAAACCAGAGACACTGAAACTAATAGAGGAGAAAGTGGAGAAGAGCATTGAACACATGGGCACAGGGGAAATTTTTCTGAACAGAACACCAATGGCTTATGATCTAAGATCAGCAATGAACAAATGGGACTTCATAAAATTGCAAATCTTCTGTAAGGCAAAGAACATTGTCAATAGGACAAAATGTCAACCCACAGATCAGGAAAATATTTTTACCAATCCTACATCTGATAGACAGCTAACATCCACTGTATGTAAATAACTCAAGCAGGTAGACTCCAAAGTATCAAAAACCCTGATAAAAATGGGGTATAGAGCTAAACAAATAATTTTCAACTGAGGAATATTGAATGGCTGAGGAGCACCTAAAGAAAAATTTCAACATCCTTTGTCATCAGGGAAATGCAAATCAAAGCAACCCCGAGATTCCACCTCACACCAGTCAGAATAGCTAAGATCAAAAATTCAGGTGACAGAAGATGCTATCATGGACAAGAAGAAAGAGGAACACTCCTTCATTGTTGGGATTGCAAGCTGGTACAAACACTCTGGAAATCAGTCAGGCGGTTCCTCAGAAAATTGGACAGAGAACCCAGCTATACCACTCCTGGCCATTTATCCAAAAGACAAGGATTCGTGCTCTACTATGTTCATAGCAGCCTTATTTATAATAGCCAGAAGCTGGAAAGAACCAGATGTCCTTCAACAGAGGAATGGATTCAGAAAATGTGATACATTTAAACAATGAAGTACTTCATTTTTTTTCTATTAATCATTTTATTCATTTCCTTTTTAAATGACCCCATCCTTCCTAATTTCCCCTTTGCAAACCCTCATCCCATCCCCCATCTCCTTTGTCTCTATGTAGGTCCTCCTCACCCATTCATTCATTTCTGCCTCACCACTGTAGCATCCCCATACACTGGGGCATCAAACCGCCACAGGACCAAGGGCCATCCCTCCCATTGATGCCAAATAAAGCCATCCTCTTCTACATCTGTAGCTAGAGCTATGGATACCTCCATGCATACTCTTTGGTTGATGGTTTAGTTCCTGGGAATGATTTGTATATACTGTCAGACTTTGTGAGAAGAAAATTAAATTTTCATTTGTGAGTGGTCATCCGTTGGAGATAGGATCTGTGCTAGGGACAGAGGGTTGAGTGGCATAGATTTGTGCATACCCCATGCAGGTTGCCACTGTCTCTGTGAGCTAAAATGCATATAAGTCTTCTATGATTAGAAGGCTGTGCTATTTTAGTTTCTCCCATCCCCTCTGGCTCTTACAGTGTTTCTGTCTTCTCTTTTGCAGAGTTACCTGAGTCCTGAGGGGAAGGACTTGATGGAGACATCTGATTTACTATTGAGTGTTCCATTGTCTGGCTGTGAGTCTCTGTATTCATTCCCATCTACTACAGAAGGAAGCTTCTCTGATAATGGCTTGAACAAGAAACTCTCCATGTGTATAGCTGGATGTCTTCAGAAATCATTTTGTTGCTGGGTTCTTTAATCAGAAAAGTAGTATTTGGTTTTATCCTATGTCCCTGGTTTATGTAGTCTTATACCCGAGGAGTGTTTGGGGTATGTTCCAGCTCCTGCAGTAGGCCTTAAATCCATTCAGATATTAGTTGATTACTCTCACAAGCTCTGTGCTATTATTACACTAACAGAACTTGCAGAAAGGTCATTTTTTTATATTGAAGGGTTTGGAGCTAATTTTGTGTTGCCTTTATCCTTTAGAAGAATACACAACACCCTCCAGTTCCATGAACATTATTAATAGGGGCAAAAGATCTAAATAGGCACTAGTTTGACTTCTCTGTATTTAATAAGTTTTGTAGGTGTTCTAAGGCCTTGATGCTGCTGGATCTATGAACAGGGCTGTGGTCATTGGACAGAGTACTTAGTCAGAATTTCCAAAATCTATGCATGAGTAATTTATTAATATAAGCACTACATGAGCAAACAAAATCTTCAGTGGGTGCCATAAAGTACTCAATCTTATCTAGAACAGAGGAAGACAACGAACCTTCCCAAAGTGAGGTTTCTTCAAGGAGTAAGTTCCAAAAGTTCAACTGGTTTAAGAATTAGGATAGAGGTGAGCAATCAGTCGAGGAAGTCAACATAACCTGTTGAAGAAATATTTGCTGAAGACAGTGTAGGGACGTCAGGGAAGAGACTGCTAGTCCCAGTTGATATTCTTATACATGAAACTATGTAACTGCCACTTTACTGTTTATCTATGAACTATGGGGTATTATTCTTTAGATTATAACTGGTTTTAGTGGTCTGTGAAGCCAAGTGAGTCAGAGATCACTATAAAATATATAATTTCAATATAAGAGGCTCTGGGGAAAATATTGAGTTTTGTGTTAACCCATGTATTCCTCAAAGGTACGTTTGTTTGTTTCCTTGTACTTTTAGACAGAATCTTGTGAAGCCCGGACTGCCCTTGAACATTTTATCTGCTTCAGTCTCCTGTGTGTTGGGATTATCATTTTATACTGTCGCCTTTTGCTTCAGACCACGGGTGTTGTCAACAAAAGTGCTTTACTGAACAGAGGACAGAGAATATCCTTCAAGCATATTTAGTAGAATTAGATGCTGAAACAAATTCCTGACATAGTCTTAGTGGGCTCCAGGCACTTTCTAAAGATATGAAGTTTGTTTAGGAGAGTCTTAATTATACTTAACAAGTGCCCCTTATCTAGAAAACTTCATCAGGGATAATTGGTGACTCTCATACAGAGAGCCAATGTGCAGTTTTTCTCTGTGAATAAGATAGGTAGGGTTTTCAGAAAGTGGACCAATTCTTTAAGCTGATGTTTGCTTTTAAAGCAAATCATTCCAGAAAATTACATGGTCATACTATAGTCAATCAAGGAAACAAACGCTGCCCCACTCACGGAAGAGGCCCATGACTGCAAGTGTAATAATATGCGTGCTCCATCTATGGGTGGGTACTTGTGTTTCAACCTGTATAGTGTTTCTCCATCGACTCAACCATTTCCTAAATCATCAAAAATGGTCTATTTTTCTGGTTAACAACAACCAATGTTAGTGTCATAAAACCATTCTACCTTCTTCCCCAAGAAGTTTTGTGCTTGATCAAGTTTAGAACTGTGTTTGCTTATTTTAAAGATTTAAGTTTTGACTCTTTGTATGACTCCGTGTCTGTGTTTCTTTGTGCATATGACTGCAGTAACTGTAGAGGGAAGATAGCATTTGATTCTCTGAAGCTGATGATTAGAGACAGAAGTTAGCTGCCTGATATGGCTGCTGGGAATCAAAATACTCTGCAGGAAGAGTATATACCCTTACCTACTGAGCCATCTTTCCAAAATCAGTGTGTCAGTAATTTAAAATTCATTTTTGGTCCTCATAACTGTGCTAACATTATTATTACTTGAAGGGTAGAAAGTAGTACATTTTGTTATGCTCCTTACTTGGCTAATATTGAACTGACTTTATTTTACTTTTTTATTATTTTATTTTATTCTTCAGTACTGAAAGTAAATCCTTTTCTCATACAATATATCCTAATTACAATTTCCAGTCTCTCTGCTCATTCCAGTTCCTACAACCTCTGCTCACTTTATGTCTTTCATTAGAAAAAAAAAAAGAGATTCTAAGAGATAACAACATAACATAAAATAAGAAAATATAATAAGATAAAACAAAACCCTTCCCATTGAAGTTTAACAAGGTAAACCAACAAAAGGAAAAGTGCACAGCCAGAAAGTATAAGAATCAGAGATCTACTTGCTCACACACTTAAAGAGACCTATAAAAATACTGAACGGAAAGCTACAATATATACTCAGAGGATCTGGTGCAGACCCATAGAGGTTCTAAGCTTGCTGCATTTGTCTGAGTTCATATGAGCTTTGCTCCGTTGGGTCAGAGGGCCTTGTCCTTCTATTTTGTCCACCATCCCCTCTGTCTCTCACATCCTTTCTGCCTCCTATTCTGTAGGGTTCCCGGAGTTCTGAGGCAGGAGGTTTGTTGATAGAGATATCTGTTTAGAACTGTGCTTTCCAAAGTTCTTACTCTGTGTGTAATGTTTGACTGTGGGTCTGCTATACTCATAGATTAGTGCTTTATTTAGCCATGCCTGCTGCAGGAGACAGTTTCTCTGATGATGGCTAAATATTATTAGGACCCTTTTTATAACATTAGCTGTTTTGTTGTTGTTTGTTTGTTTGTTGTTTGTTACACTAGTAGTATTTGGTTTCACCCTGGGTGTATGTAGTCTCTGATTCTTGGTCAATGAAGCGGTTTCAGAGTATCTTGTGGAGTGGGTTATAAATCAGATCAAACATTGGGTGAATATTCTCATGAACTTTGTGCAACCCTTGCCCTAGCATATTTTCTAGGCAGGACAGCATTGTAGATTTAAGGGTTTGTGGCTAGATTGGTGTTTATGTTTCTCTTTTGGTAGCATGAAGAATATCTTTTGACTTCAAAGACACCAGAACTTATATCCTGTCATCACTTGGTTGATCAAGAATCAGAATAGACACCCAGACCCAGGCGAAACCAGGTAAGTTCCATTCTATGGCGTGGACCTTAAGTCAGATCAGACATTGGTTGGATATTCTCGTACGCTTTTTGCCACAATTGTCCTCACATATTTGACTTTTTCATTTTGTCCTCATATTTAATTGACAAATAAAATATTTTAAATATTTATGAAATATAAGATGATGGTTTGATGATATATGTATATCAAATATATATCATATCATATGTCATATTAGTTACATTAACCTAATTATATTTAAATAGTGCAAAATTTTATCACTTTGTTTCTTAAAACTTAATTTGTCAGTTACTTTAAAATATACAATGTTACTTAATATATACAGTCATGATTGTAGACAATAGATCTTATGAGTTTACATTTTGTTCTAAATGAATCTATGTAATCTTGAACAAAAATCATTAATACCATGCCACAATATCACTGATAACTGCCACTTTGACATTGTGACATTTCACGTATGAGTGAGATCAAGTTATATGGTTTATTGACACTGCCTTCATTTACTTAATATACATCTTTAAGGTTCATAATTATTGTCACAAAATATAGCCTGCCATTTTAAGAGGGTAAGTAGTATTCATATACATACCTTTATATCCTGTGATCTAGGTAGACACTACCTGGAACAGCAGTCTGTGATGTCCTGGTATGGGATTATAACTGGCTTGTTTCCTTGACAGTTGGAATGAGCTTTGGAGACAAGGTTTTCCATTACTTAATATTTTAACTGATGGCAAATAATCCATGATTGCTTGAAAACATTGTAAATTTAGTAAAAAAAAAAAAAATTAAAAAAACAAGAAAAAAAGTAGAAAATTTCAATTTCCTAGGGAAATATTTGTCCCTAAATATTCAATTTTATCAGTAGTGCTATGCATGTAAAATTTGCAATGGATGTTATCATCTAAGTTAATTGGCATAATTAATTAAGCACAAAAGCTTGGAATTTAATGAATGTCTGAAGGAATATATATCTGTAAATTCATTTGAATTGCGGTATAAGTTTTTGAGGCACACAGAAACAAACAACCAAAACTTATCACAAGCAAGCAAACAAAATACACAAACAGTGTGCTGTGGACTCTATAAGATGGAGAAAGATCACTAGTGATGTGCCCATCATGTTTTTCTATAGCTCTGAAAGCTAAATTCTGTCCTTTATTAGTGTATTCATTATGATTGAATTATAATTGATATAAATTGTAATTTTTAAAGGAAATATAACACAGACTTCTAATATGACTAATATGCCTTGGAGTACAAGATACGATATAAGATTTCAATTTAACTTCCAAAAATAGTTGCATATTTCTCTAATATTCATAGCATAAATAAAAATGTTTCTTACATACTTATAAGACATGCACAGAACATATCCAAGTGTTCTTAAAGTTTACCTATACCATCTTGCTTATTCAAAGATATATTTTTAATCATATATGTGCTTGTATCTTTTGTGGGTATGTGTCTGTGAGTACAGATAGCTGCAGAGTCCAGAAGAGGAACTGGCATTATAGACAGTCATCAACCAGTCTCCGTGATTGCTGGGACACAAATTTATTATAAACCTTGTGAGAGCACTATGTGCTCTTAATTGATGAGCCATATTCTTAACCCTTCCTCGTAAGCTTATCTAATTCTCCTTCAAAATGTCTTACTAAATGAAACTTTCATTTCCACACAGTGCTAGACCATTGCATATGAAATCATACTCAAGTTCCTTTCCTAGACTTCTTGACATTTAATATCATCTCTAATATATAATATAATATAATGAATTCTATAGAGATTTATAGAATGAAAAAATATTTCCATTTTTAAGAATGAAGAAAAAAGACATTTTTCTCTGCCTCCTCCTGTCTCATCATGTAGTGTTTTCCTCCTGGAACTGTTCTTTAGCACATTATAGACCACTTGTTGATAATTGGCCTTTTTGTTTTGTATCTTTTTTTTTTTTATGTACAGAGTTTTAGGTTATCAAGACTAAAGGAAAGGAATTTAAGTAAGATATATCCATCTTCTCTGAAATTGTTAATAGCTATTTAAAATATAACCTTATAAATCAACAATTATGGTGCTTGATTTCAGTGGATATTTCACAATGGAATAAGATAATTGGACAGTGGAGTTAGCTAATCAAAATAGTAGCATTACCTGGACAGAATTATTCCATACACATTTGATCAATGTCCAGTTCCCAACAAGTGACAAAAAAGAGGAACAAGAAAGCTAGTTAGAAAGACATAATGGACCCAAGACAGAGAGGCACACCCAGTTTAAGAAGCCACAGCTTTCGCACTGGGTCATAAGCATAGCCGCTCTTAACTCCCAAGGGAACCTCTAAGGGAAATTCAACATTGTTGAATCCACAATAGTCTAGAACAAGGATGCAGTCTCTCAATTCAGAAGACATCTGATATATGTGCATCTGAAGAAGGCTGATATGCAAAAATATGCATTTATTTCAAAAGATTCTTCTAAGAAGTTCATGTACTCTATAGTTCTAGGTACTGTAAAATTGCTACAAAGAGACATTAGAATTTAATTCTGAAGTTCTCACTGAAAAAGTATGAAATGGATGAGAATTTTAGAGTAGAGGCATCTATTTTTAAATTAAATTTTTATTCTCTGTATTACATTTCTTATTGTGATGTTGACATGTAGGGTTACCGTTTTATAAAAATACTTCTTCCATTAATATACACAGAACTGTTGTTGGGTCTCACAACAAAGTGAAAAAGCATATGAGACTATTGAAGTCTATGTATCTAATATGCTATGCCAGGGTGTTCTCATCCTATTTAAATTTAATCTGCCATTGTGAGAAGAATGTAAGAGCAAACCTTACTTCTTTTAGATTTCACATGCAAGCAGCTTTTATAATGTAACATAATGTATACTTTTAATCTTAAATTATAATCTCCTTCATGCCCTCACTCAATGGAGTGTGTGTGTGTGTGTGTGTGTGTGTGTGTGTGTGTGTGTGTCAGTATTCATACATAGCTTGACAATGGATGTTTACATTACTGTTTGTTTTTCTGATCCCTGGCTAGGTTAATGTTTCTTCCCTTGCCTTGTTCTGTTCGAGATTTCTGCAAACCATCCTTCATTCCTTCACCATGCCATGGTTTCTGAACACTTTTTGTTTGTGACACCTTGTGAGGGGTAATCAGATGTTGGATAGCACTCAGGCATATGCAACAGAGAGATGACATATAGGACCACAAATAGGACCACAGATAGGACAGTAACCACAAAATGCTGATAGGAAGAAGGCACAGGAAGAGAAGTAGCAAATCCAGATTTGCGTTTGTTCTTCATCTAATTAATCCAAGAAGTTGGTTTTCATTACTTCCTATGGTACCTATTCATTTTGGTGCCTATGAGAATATCCTTAATGTGACACAGTGACAACCTTTTGCCTCAGTTGGTTCCATAGGCATTAACAAGAGAAAGTAAGCAAATAATTTTTAGCCTGTTCTTATTAACAGGATACATCTTAGAACAGGCTTTGCAACATAATCTAAAGGAATCAACTTCAATAAAGTGTCAATACACATATTAATATATTTTTCCTTTTAAGTGTGCTGATTCAGACTTCATATGCATAACAAATACTTGATGAGTACACACAACCAAATGACCCTTATTATTGATTAACCCAAGCAGTAAAAACAATGTAGAGTACCTCTATCTCTCTGGAGAAGATCTTATGCTGCTATGATTATTAGGATGCTAGGTGCTAATCTGAATGCTACTACTGATAATAATAATTAAAATTTAATGCTCAAAATAAATCCTCAATACCATATTGCTAATTGTTTTACAAGGCATATAATAAAAATATTTTATTTTTTACTCTAGAATATGAACCATCCTGCATGTCAGAAACAAAGACTCATAGACTGTATTCCAGGAGAACACTTGGAATCTTCCCCTTTATCACCATAAATTGAGCAGCTGGCCTCTTAACATAAATATTTCTGAGATCTCACTTCGTTTAATAGCTTCTGTTAGTATGTCCATTGTTAACGGGAGTACAATTTCACTCCAAGAGGACAATCACGCTTTTCCAGCGAAAGATGACATTGCCAGGATTTTAAAAGGTAAAATGCGCTTTCTTTGTTCAGCTCTAGACAGGCTGCTTTCTGCTCTTAAAAGTTTTTTAGGAAGTGAATTAATGTAATAGTTTTACAGTCTGTATAATATAAAATAGACTCAGATTAAGCTAGCAGACTTGTTATTTGACAGTTTATAAAATATTTTAGTATCTTTTTGGCAGTAGCAGTTTGAATGTTGGCAAATGTACACATTGCTTGCAGTTTCAAAACCTTGTAATGAGTATTTTCCACTGTAATAGCACAGAACTGAAATTTGGATAAACCACTTAGACTTGTGAACTCTGACATGCCTGGTAACAATGTCTTTGTGAAAGAATTTTGTCAAGTATGGGAGCTCCTACTAATAGCACATCCATCTTTCTGCACACCATAAATCTTAAGAAAATTTCTATTACTCTGCAATTTGTCTGGCTTATGCTATTTATTAGCCATTTTATTCTGCTGCTTTAAGAAGTAATGTGATGTTCATTTTATTGCTGGTTCAATAAATTGTTAATTATAATGCAGTGATTGCAGCTGACGTGATTTAAAAGCCACATTAGCACTATAGCATTAAGTTTTAACTATTTTACCCTTCAATTCCCTGTTTATACAACAGTAAAAGGAAAATAGCATTAGACTCATATAAAAAATGAAGGTACTTATATCTATTGATCACATGACACACTAGAAATTCATTTTTAATAAAGTTTACACTTTTATCTTAAAAAGGCTTTAGTGAACAGTACACAATGGCACACTTAAGAGAAAACATATTAGGCTAAGAAAGGAAAATTCAAGTGAATTTAGTTATATTTTGTATATCAATATTCTATTTCATATGAACTATCAAGTAGAAAGATATGGTGATTTTGTAAATATTTATTTTTACAGAAATAAAATCCAGTTGCTAGTATATAAGTGCAGTGGCTTTTGAAGAACATTTTTTTTTTTTGCATTGATTCCCAAATGGTCAACATTTGAGCAATAGAGAGAACTTCTTCCTTTCAGGCTCAAGTGAACCAAAGCCTTTCTCTCTTGCCGAGAATGTCTGAATATTAATCTCACATCGTATACCCTCCAAGAGTTTTTCAGTCGCATTCTTTGAAACCCAGAGATTGTAACAGTCTCAGTACCGTACATATTAGCAGTTCCTTATGGACTGCTCAGGGTAATTTAAAATGCAAATTCTGCCTTCTCTTGTTAGTTTTTAGAGCAAGCTTGTTTGACCACAAGTCTCTTAACATTCTGCACACTTCAGCAGAATGGCAGAGGCGGGGTCAAGACCTCCTTGCGGAGCTCACTCTGTCCATTTGAATGGCGTAGATGGCTACAGCATCATTCTTTTCACACCCCTAAGTGAGTGTAAGGTGGGCATTCATTAATTCTGGCGGAAAAATATAAACAGACTTTCAATGACCTATACACATTATCTGAGACACAGGGAAAATAAGAGGGATTTTCACTATTTGGGTTCATGTTGTTCTTCCTATGGGATTGCAATCCCATTCAGCTCCTTCAGCCCTTCCACTAACTCTTCCATAGCAGTGCCCGGGCTTCAGTCCAGGGTTGGCTGTGAGTATCTGCATCTGTCTCAGGTGCTGGTAGAGCCTCTTAGAGGGCCACCATACCAGGCTCATTTTCTGCATAACAAGAGTAACTTGGAAGTGATGTCCATAGGAGCTCATGTTCTGGAAAGGGCTCAGAAATTTTCTTAGAATAATTCTTAGAATTTTTTTCCCTTTGGCAAACTAAGCACTGTTCAAAGAGTTTAGCAATGTAGTTTGTCATTCTGTATCATTGGAGTTCCTTTGTTGTATCTTGTGCTATTAAAAATCTATCATAACATTGATATAATTTATATTAATTTTAATAAAGGAATAATTAGTTTTATAGGATCATGAAATGTTAACATCAGTACGTGCATGGGGCATTTAAGCCACGTTGTTTCAAAATCTTCAGTCTTCTGACTGTAGTAAGACATTTCAAATCAGGCAGATCCTTTCTATCAACTTTCTCAGTGGGTCACGGAACCCGAATTTACTGAAGTCTCTTTAGATAAAAAAGTATTTTTCTTTCTCCAATGTTCTGATATGAAAGCTCAGGTCTAGGTCAGGATTTTATGGTTACACAGTTCCCTCCAAGTTCCTGTTAAGCATTTCCATGTTGTGGGCTCAGCACTGACTGCCCTTCCAACCCTTCTTGTGAGCACTGTCATTACTGGCTCATTCTTTCTCTAATATCTCAGCTTAGGATTTTACTTCCTCTTGGAGACTTTGGTAGTTTTCTGTTTTCCAGTGGAGTTTACCTCAATCATAAATTACCTTACTCAGGGCTTGCCCCTCACTCACCTATTACAAAGAAAGTTTAGTCAAGCATGAACTTTGCCTTCAGTTTTCTTTCTTTCTTTCTTTCTTTCTTTCTTTCTTTCTTTCTTTCTTTCTTTCTTTTTCTTTTTTTCTTCTTTTTTTCATTTCTTTTTTTTTTTTCCCGAGACAGGGTTTCTCTGTGTAGCCCTGGCTGTCCTAGAGCTCACTCTGTACACCAGGCTGGCCTCGAACTCAGAAATCTTCCTGCCTCTGCCTCCAGAGAGCTGGGATTAGCCTTGAATTTTCATAATTACTTCTCTGTTTCCTAATGGGCTTTGGGAGGTCAGCATATTATTGAATGAGTGAATGAATAAGCGAACGAGAGCGCATGCACACTTGACAGTATGGGCTGCACAGTAAGATCTTGTCTCAAAAAACAAGACAAAACAACTCAATCTTGAAGTTATACTCGTAGAGCATTTATCCTTGAATTTCAGACAGATAAATGATAAACTGAGAAAGCAAAATACTCATAGCTATGTAATTGAAATGACTACACTTATAAACTGGATTGAGTCATATTGAGGAGATTAATAGAATGCATCTCAATATAGACACCTGAGGTTGTCTGACATACAAATACGAGAACTCTCTTTTCTGCTTCGTGCCCAGCTTGAGTTGAGCAGCTCTGTTCCAACAGAGATTCCCTACCATGATCCTTTGCCTTACCACATCCCACTGGAATGTGGTCAGTGCTGTGCACTAAAACTTTCCTTAAATGCCTTTTTTTTTTTTCATGCATTTACCATAGCAGTAGAAAACTGTGAATACTATAGTTATTTTCAAATTCATAGATGTGAATTTTTCTCATAAACAAGCTTATTCTCTAAAAGGAGAGAGCAATGTCATTTTCTTCTGTGTTACCCATATAAATCTGTACATCTGACTAAGTAAATATTGAATAAAGGAATAAAATGTGAATTCACACCTTATTCTTTTCATCATTATTTTAAGCTATATATTTCTTTTTAACCATGTGCACTCTTTTTCCATTCTTGACAATATTTAAGTGATTTTTCAAGTAATTCTTCATATTTTATGTTTTCCTTTCATTCTTCTTGGTTCACAAAGACAAAAAGAGTACAATGGAATTATTTCATGGCTTTAGTGTGAGCTTGAGGAAAAAAAATCTCTTGAACCAGCTGCAATCCAATCTGGCCTCTCTAATATTTATGATAAAACATTTACTACACAATATTCTATTTAATGAAAAAACTAAGGATGTTTCCTTTCCTGGATTTCTATATTGCTTCTTCTCTTCATATTTTATAGAATGAGACATGGAGTGTGAACAAAAAAATCCAGCTATTGGATTGCATATTGGTAATGTGTTTTCTGGAGACAGTGTCTATCATTGCTGTAATTCAATTTTTAATATGTTAGTAGAGAGTGAAACGTCTGCAATTTGGTTGTCCCCCTTTTAAAGGATGTTACTTGTGTGCACTTCTTTAATATGCTTGCTTAACAATAAACTAGGCCACTTGGCTCATTTTACCATAATATATTTGTGTGGAAAACATCTGTAAATATACACAGATATCCAAATTGCTTCAATAAACTAAATAGGAATAAGAACTTTCTAATAAAGGCTTTTTGTAAGATTTTTGATAGTCCCCATCTTTGTAAAGAAAGAAAAGGTCAAAACCATAAAGATTGGAGACATACATTGTCCAAGGTATGCCATCTGTAAAAGTTTGATCTGGTTCTACCTTCTGTCCCAAGGCTCCCATAATAAGACTCAGACTCAAAATAAATGTACAAATACCGTCAACATATAGTAAGGTTAATCCCTGACTAGATCATAATTTAATATAACCCATTTATTCTAATCTACACTCTTCTATGTAGTTGGTTACCTGTGATCAGTTACCATATGTCTATCTCGTCAGATTTTCCTGGACAAATCTCCCATGCTTGGCATTATCCCAAAAGTCTTACTGCCACCTATTGTCTTACTTTCTTTTTCTTGCCTAAGCCATAGGCTATCAGGTTTGTTATTGATGAGTGCCACATCCATAAAAACATAAGATTTTCTCTCTATAGTCCTCCATTTTTGAGTTGGAATAAAGTAAACTCAAAAGTCAGGATAATGTATTATCACTAAAAACACTGTACTAATAAGAGTCCACATTCCAGGTGAGCCTCTTTGCCAAAGAAGGAAACCAGATATAGACATAGAAGCTAAGAAAGGATGAAATCATTGAATACAATTTAGGGTAGTACACAGCCAAGATATTGGTGAATAAAAGAAATCTATGTAATCTGTAAATGCTTATTAGGTAGGTTGTATTGTTTGGAGTAAGAAAGGAAGAATTATAAAATATGACAAATATAATTCTGCTTCCTGGAATTATAAAATATGACAAATCAACATGGGCTCAGCATACTTTCTTGGTGTAGTTTTGAAAAACTTGTCCAAAATTCAAGTGTTGGTGTCACTGGTAAATGTTGTATTTAACTGCATATTATGTGACAGGCACTGTATTATATATATCAGAGAATTGGTATTAACAAAGAATGTACAGTTTTTATTTCACAGAGCTCTCAGCTTAAAGATAGAGAAGGAAAAATTAAATGCTCAATAGAAAGAGGTGCTGTTTAATTGAAGGATCTCTGAGAGAGGAAGAGATAACCGGGACAAAAGCTACATGCTTATAAAACTGATATTCTATACTGCTCTATCATTTTGGATATGACTAGAGCTACATATCTGTATCTATATCTATCTATCACTGAAGGCATTCCATAGAATTTTAGGACCACATAAATGATTGCATTCACCTTATTTATTCTAGGAAAAGATACAATTGAGAAGCTAACTTTCAATACCAAATAATTATCTATGATCGAACCTAATTCTTTTCATAATAGCATCTAATAGAGATACATTTCTGTTTTTTTAAACTCTGTACTCACACAAATATTTATAATTTGAGTTGTCATACTCCTTAGCTTTCAATACATTTGTATTAAAATGTCAAAACTACTACCTAATATTTTATAACCAAATACTGTCAACAAAGATGACAAATAAAAGGCTATATAATGATTTTTATCTATTCATTCAACAGTATGCAGGATGTCTGAAGCTGTTGCATATTTCTCTAATCCTAGAGAATTGGAGGCTGAAACAAAAGAATTGCCAAATTCAAACTAAACTGGGCACTAAACAGGGAGAACTTTCTTCAATAATTCAAAATAAAATAAAATAAACACATAAACAGGAATGTGTGAGTTAAATTTGTCATGGAAGATTTACATGGACATTTGTTCTTCCCCAAATAGTATTATATTATTCTGTTGTTGCTGCTGTGGTCACCTTTTTTCAAACTATTTTATACATGATTCATTTACTGTCCATCAAGGTCACTCAATTCATGATTTCTGAAAATAACCTTTTCTCAAAGAAAGATGCGCAATCCAGCTGGGCTATCTACCCTTAATTCTTCTATCTGTTCTTGAATTAAAGACATATATATGACACATTCCAAGTTCTCCCCTAGAGCATCCCTTGAAATTTCTTCAAACAATTCACTTTAGGAATCATTTGAAGGTACATGTGCCTCTTGCACATGACACCCCACATTTCTTAAAAATATTCATTCATAATACATTGATAAATACTAATCTATATTTAGAATATTGCAGTACCTCGCCTAAATGAGTTTCAAGTTTAGATTCTTACAGCACCTAATTTTC
Organism: Mus pahari; assembly: GCF_900095145.1. Classification (NCBI taxonomy): domain Eukaryota; kingdom Metazoa; phylum Chordata; class Mammalia; order Rodentia; family Muridae; genus Mus; species Mus pahari. The sequence continues at coordinate 34,177,996 of NC_034592.1, read as the reverse complement.
AAATAGTTATTTTAAACACATGGTAATGATTCTTTACCAAGCTGTTTTAGGTATTAGTAATTGGTACACTGAAACAAACATTTATTCACAGATATTTTCAACTCTGAATGCATCTTCAAAACTAGCCTTTAAATATGCACATTCATCTATCACCTTACTTTTCATTAACTATGCTTTTAGATTACTAGCAATTGTCAGAAATGACCCCATCAATACCATCATCTCTTTGAGTTGTCTTGTATATTATAGTCCTTCATGAATGTAGCAAAAAGCACACTCCTCAATGAGTTATGGATGACAAATGAGGATTTAAATTGGCATTTATCTTTTATGCCTTTGTTCACCCTTTGAACAAACATACAAACAGGTATTATATATTGTATTTTTTAAGAAAGCATTTGAGGATAAAATATATAATTTGGCACATTACCCATAAATATTAAGCTGTCAGCAGGACTATCAATATACACTATAGCCATTAGGAAGAAGAAAAAAAGCCTAGGTAATATTAATTATGCAGGTATAATACAGACTGTCATATATCAAAAGAATGAGGTTGGGTAAAAAGCAATCTGATATATATGTAATTAGTGTGCAATATAGATATGAGATGAGGAAGACACTTTATGTGTATAATTATATAACTTTCAACTATTTCATATATATCATTTATTTCATATATATCATTTATATTTTTATCAAATTACAGAATATTTTATTATCCCTGAAATTTTTTTACTACTATGTAGTCAACTCAGATGCTCCCCAGAAAAAAACCTTTTTTACTATTTCAAGTATTTTTCTTTTATATATCACTCATGGTGCTTCTAGGAATGTATCTTAGTACAAGAGGGCTTACCTACCATAGGTAAGGCCCAGACTTTCTTCCATCGTACTATAAGACAAACATCCTGCCTGCTTCATGTCCACTTGAGTGGGTATCAATTTTATAACATACAGCAATCCAAACACTGAATACCCCAGGGATGAAAAGTTTGACAGATCATTCATGACAAGTTTTGTGGCTATCTAGGCCAACAAGCAAGTATACGATTTATGCTTGGATAATTGCAACGGAAACAATGCTTCTTATAGACTAAGTTTAACTTTTAAAAATAATACTTTATTTTGTTTTAAATTACAGTTTTGAGGGATGTGTGTGGGCTTGTGAGTGTGGGGAGTAGCAGAGTCAGAATCCCTGAAGGTAGATATATAATTGGTGTTGAGTATTTTGATTCGGGTGCTGGGAACCAAATTTCGGTGCTCTTGAAGACCATGAGCAGTCACAGAACCATGATTACTGCCCAAGGTCTGTATTTTTAATGCATTTAAAATTTTAATGATAAAGTAATATATCGTATCAGTTATTTCCTCATTTATGTGTTCATTTTGTAGACTAAGTTTTGTAATGCCCAAAAATTAACTTGTAATTCTCCACCTACACAGGAATCAGGTAACTTCCAGGAATGCTGGGAATTGTAGTTCTTGGGAAATAACTAAGCCTCATGGGAAAGTAAGGTAGCCAATATTTTGTTCTTATAAGCCCCTGCAACAAGAGTCTGTAAGGCCATTTCAGTTGGCAAATTATAGGGATCAGTCCTGATCAAATTCTATCCCTTGGTCAGTAATTAATATTTAATAAATGCTTGCTTTAAATTTGAAATAAAAGACAAGACAAGAGAAGAAAAGAAACCAGCTGGGGGATGGTGGCGCATGCCTTTAATCCCAGCACTTGGGAGGCAGAGGCAGGTGGATTTCTGAGTTCAAGGCCAGCCTGGTCTACAGAGTGAGTTCCAGGACA
>NC_034592.1:34168356-34176080 GCF_900095145.1 Mus pahari | reverse complement strand
AAGAAGAAGAAGAAGAAGAAAAGAAACCAAAACAGAAAACCTGATTTTCAGGGTAAGAGTTCTGTTTATAGTTAAAACCATTTGCCTGGTGCTACAATCTATCTAAGAGATAAGTTTCTTTGTGTGGTGTCTACTCCTGCAAATTAAGGCCTCTTTTGAAATCAAGAGTAAATTCCTAGTCTGATGCAATCCCTTGTTATCCCCCATTTACTGATATATATCTGCCTTCATTGTTACTTGTAACCCCCCATTCACTTGCATAACCTTGCCTTTGTTCCTTGCTGTTCATCTTATCCCTTTAACAATAAATAACTCTTACCACTCTCTCTCCCTCTGTAACACTTTATCTCCCCTATAAAAAGGGCTCCAGAAGAAAGTGGGGATGCTCTCACAAATGCAGACTTAGAGGAGACAGCCAACCGGCTAGCTTAGAATGGACTCAAATACAGCTTGCTTTTGTGGGGTTCTGTACCAGAGGTTTTCCATGGAGATCTCTGGCCCTGCCTGGTGCAAGAGTTCTGGCGAAGGGAAGCAAATGTGGGCTGGGAGGGGAGGTTGTTGCTATAGTTGGCTCCACCCCTGTCTCTGCTGTGTCTTTCAGGTTACTCCACCCAGCCCTGTACTGAGTCAGGTCGGGCTGGGCCAACTAGAGGCTAACTCACCAGTGAGGAGTGAGGTGGAGGAGCTTCAGGCGACATTTCAGGAGAGCAGAACTCTTCCCAAGTGTTACAGCTCTTATGACAGAAGGCTCAGATGACAGAGTTGTTCTCACACACCTAATCCTTCCAGATAGGATTCTTATATACAGTTTTGGGTTGGGTAAGGGTCTGACAACAGCTACTTCTCATTGGTTTGATCTGAGAGCTTTGGGGAAACCTTATTTGCATGTTGGTGGGCTTGGTGTTGCTCCTATGTGACTGATGGCCACATACCACTCGGTGGTGTTGACATGGGAGGTTGTAGCTATGTGACAGGAGCCAGGGACCCAGGAGAAATGGCTGAACACTTACCATCCCACGTAGGTGGAAGTCACCACCCATCAGTTCCAGACCTTTTCTCGATTGGGGACCAGGCTGTGCACAGTCCACAACCCGAAATGCTTTATTTTGGACAACTGTGGATTCTGTTCTTTAATTTTCCTTGACGAATCCCAGGATTAACAGTTTAGTTACCCTAGCTGGCCCAGAACTCTCTAAGTATACCAAGCTCATACAAAGCCCCCTGACCTTGCCTCTTAAGAGTTGGAATTAATGGGCATGCACCACTGTGCCTGACAAGTTCATTTCTTTTTATCTTTATGTTCTAAATATATAATATACAATAAATTGCCTTTTTTCCTGATAATTGGTATTTTATGTTGTTTTTTGTGTCTTGTTTTAGTTTTATAAACACAGGGGATAAAATTTGATATTTCCAGCCTTTATGATTATAGAGATAGAAAGAGTCTGATCTAGAACAATTTTAAATTCAAAGTCTGCCTTGGCTACACATACAGATTGAAACTTAATTTCAAGCAAATAAACTCAGCTAACACACCAATAAAAATGACAGCATCCTTCAATGAAATCAACATTGTTATCGTTTCTTTGTCTTTGAACTGAGTGACTTTATCTTTCAACACGTGGCATTTCTATAATCTCCACTGACTTCTACTTCTGGAAAGGTAAGGAGCCTTTGCCTTGGTGCAACACAAGCTGATCTGAGAGCCTTTGCCTTGGTCCAACACAAGCTGGTGTGGGTTCTGAAAGGTGCTGAGCTCACAATGCTCAAGATACTAGCTGTTTGAACTCCAGGAGTACTCACTGACTAGATGTTATGTCCTTCCCAGTTGTGGTAATTTGAATTAGATATAGATTGCACACTCATGATCATTTTAATGACTGGTCCCCAGCTGAGAGTGCTGTTTGGTAATATGTAGGAGCTGTGGTCTTCCTGAAGGACGTCATGCATCAGGGCAAGACATTTTGAGAGATTAAAGCTTTGCTCTATTTTTTTTCACTATTCTCTGCTTCTTCACTGTTTTTCAAAATGTGGGCTTTCAGATACCGTTCTTGCTGTGGCTGATGCTTGCTGTCATGCCATGTCATACCATGATGGTCTCTTATCCCTCTGGAACTGCAATAAGGCAAATAAGTCCTTCCTTCTAAAAGTTGTCTTGGTCATGGTGTTTTATCACAGCATCAGAAAAGTAACTAATACACTAATCTTAGAAAACTTTGCTCTGAGTACATAAGCCCTAGTATTTAATAAAAGTCGTTGGAAGATGTACACAGGTTTCTGGGCTGCTTTTTTTAGGGCACCCCTTTCAGTGTATGTTCCATAAATTCAGTCATTTTCATGGCTCCAATGCAGCTTCTGTCTTCCTACCTCATTATAGCTGTTAGATTTTGTCATGTCATGGCACACTCTCCTGTAATATGTTCCAAAAGTTGGAACAAAGCCAGTGGCCATGACAGTTGTGACATTACTTCACAACATTTCCTTTGCCTTGTGAACCATTCCCTAACAACATTCTTACAAATAGCTGTTCCATACACCTTGATTAGATTTTTGCTTAGGTTAGGAAGAGAATTTCTTCATCCAGGGAGTAGAAAATAAAATAGTCTATAGGGTCTTGTGTATAAGCCAGTGGTTAAGCATTTGCTCAGCATACATAGGAACCTACGTTGAATGCTTAATAGACACAAAGGCAAATTAAAAAGTAATTCTTTTAATTCTAATGATGTTATATTGTTTACTCAAAATAAAGATATGATTATAATTTGTTTTTAAATTTTATCCCTTTCTTTTTGTTTTAAAGCTTCATGTGAATTTTGGAGAACAGAGAACTAGAGATACTATAGACTGGTGATTAATTTGACCTGATTGCTACTTACATTAAGTAATCTGAAAATTAATTTATTGTGGGGGAGTATTTAAGTAAGCTTTACTTGCAACCAAAGAATTCTGGCATAGCTTTGAAAATGACAGTTTTCTTTATTAGTACACGGTGCAGGTTATCACTATTTTAGGTGAGATCAATTAAGTTAATTCTATATTTTAAATGCAATGATGGCTGTGAGCATCAGTTTCAATTAAATCTGCTAAGATGATTAGACTTGATGCAATTTAATATTTTATTTCATTTTGGGATTTATAATAATGTAGTCAGCTATTAACAAATAAGCTTTACATTTCTAAAATTGATTATAAGGTATTAGGACAACTGAGGAATTACTGATATTTATGTCTGTTGAGACTATTTTAAATAAATGTTAGGAGTGAAATTTGAAATACTAGTATATTGTTGAAGTCTACATTGACATTAATAATGTAATTATAGTTAGCTGTACATAGCATCTCTTACTTTGTAATTACTGATAACTTTAGTTTCTTTATATGTGCATCTATCTATCTATCTATCTATCTATTTTCTATCTATCTATCTATCTATCTATCTATCTATCTATCTATCCATCTATCTATAGAAAATCATGTCCTTCCCAGAGCTTACTTATTAAAGAGTATAAAAGATATTTTTAAAAATAATCATTCCATTCATTTACACCTCAAATGATATCCTACTTTCTGGTTACCCCTCCACCAACATCCCCTCTAACATCTACCCTTCCCCTCCCTTTTGCCTGTATGAGAGTGCTCCCCCATCCACCCACATTCTTCCACACCGATGCTCTAGCATCCCCCTACTCTGGGGCATCAAACCTCTCCCTGACCAAGGGCCTCCCTCCTGTTGCTGATGGGCAAAGCCATCCAATGCTACATATGTATCTGAAGCCGTGGATCCCTCCAGGTACACTCCTTGGTTGGTGATATAGACTTTGGGAGAACTGGGTAGTCAGGCCAGCTTATGTTGTTCTTCCAATGGGGTTGCAAATTCCCTCTGCTCCTCCACTCCTTCTCTCAGCTCCTCCACCAGGTTCCATGATGGTTGGCTCCAAGCATCCATGTATGCATTGGTCAGTTGCTGGTCGGACCTCCCAAGGAACTGGCAAACCAGGTTCCTGTCAGCAAGCACCTCTTGTCCAAGGCAACAGTGTTAGGTTTGGTGTCTGAGGACATGATGTATCCACAGGTGGGACCACTCCTTCAGTCTCTGTTCCATTTTTTGTCCCTGTTCTTCCTTTGGATAGGAACATTTCCGGGTGAAAAACAAAAAACAAACAAACAAACAAACAAAACAAAACAAACCAACCAAACAAACAAAAAACCACTGCAATGGATGAGTGGCCCCATACCTCAACCAGTCTCCACAGGTTCTATCTCCCACTTTTCTGCTCATTATGACTAAAGTCAATCCCGTTGGGTTCTGGGAGCCTCATATTTCTCTGGTGTCTGAGACCCTCCAGTGGCTTTCACCAATTTCCTCATTCCCTCTGATACCTTTTCTTTTTATTTCCTGACCCTCTGTATCTCTCACATCTCCTCCGTTTCTGATACTGCCACCTGAATATACTACCCCTTGTTTCTCCCTCCCTTGTACCCCTCTTCTTCCATCTCCCACAATCATCCTGTCCCCACCCCCTCAAAGCAATACTGAAGCATCCACACCCTGGTCTTCCTTCCTTGCACTCTCCATATGGTATCGGTTTTATCATGGGCATTGTGAGCTCTTGGGCTAATATCCACTTACTAGTGAGTATATACTATGTGTGTTCTTTTGTGTCTGGGTCACCTCACTCAGGATGGTATTTTCAAGTTTCATCCATTTGTCTGCAAATTTCTTGAATTCCTTGTTTTAATCACTGCATTGTAATCCATTGTGTATATATACCACATTTTCTGTGTCCATTCTTCTGTTGAGGGACATGTGAGTTGTTTCCAGCCTCTGGGTAGTAAAAATAAGGCTGCTTTAAACATAGTAGAGCATGTGTCTTTTTTTATATGATGGACCATCTTTTGGGTATATATCCAGTAGCTGTATAGCTGGGTCATCAGGTAGAACTATTTCCAATTGTCTTAGGAACCGCCAGACTGATTTTCAAAGTGGTTTTACTAGCTTTCAGTCTTACCAGCAATGGAGGAGTGTTCCTCTTTCTCCACACCCTCACCAATATCTTCTGTCACCTGAATTTTTGATCTGAGCCATTCTTACTGGTGTGAAGTGGAATGTCAGGGTCATTTCCCAGATGACTAAGGATGTTGAACGTTTCTTAAAGTGTTTCTCAGCCATTCAAGATTCCTAGGCTGATTTTTAAAACAGTGATTTTAGCTTGAATGTAGGGAAACAAAGTAAAGAACAGGAGGCCTGTGTACTGGTTTAAAAAATCTCAGGTGCTTGTAGTGTTCAAAACCAAAGAAAAAGGCTGTCTGAAGACAAAAATAGACTAGACTTCACTAGAAATGAAAAATAACGTATTGAATGGAAACATATTCAATATATCTTCTGTGTAAGGCACAAGAGGCAGAAATAGGTTATTGAAATACATATGAATATAAATTGTATTTTAGTTAGAAAGCTTCCATGGATTGTTTATGTGGTGAAAACTCGGTTACTCTTCGATTTTCTGTAGCCTGTTTAGTTATTTACTTCTTCCAATGCTCAGCTAAGGTGCTTTCTCAGGCACTCACCAGATGACATGGCCCATTGTCTGACTCTCAATTTGAAAACTGGGCTTAGGTTTTTACCCCCTCATTTAATGAAGTTAAGATGTTTGTATCTTTTTTGGAGGCAAGAATTAATTGCTCTTTTGCTCTGAAATTTACATGTGAGGAAGGAAAAGCTACCCATTAAAGACAGAATATAGATTTCTAGTGTTTAATGTAATACATAACATTTTAAAAATTATTTATTTTCAAATAAACCACCTGAGAAATAAGTGGGAAGTCTTTATTGTCCAAAAATGTATATTTTAGAACAATTCAGGTTAGTGCCCACAGGAGGTATAAGACTCAATATGTTTCTTTTAATTTACCAAAAAGTGAGCACAGAAATTTTGAGGAAATAATTATATACCTGACCATGTTATGATTTATTCAGTGCTACCTTTTTATGCATTTAGATTCCTACTTTCTAGTAATACTTTTCTTTAAAAGTAGTGGAGTTTATATTTTTAAAAAAGTTTTAAAATTAGTTGTGTAATGTATAGTTTCATTATCTATGACATCTCCTAGAGTCAGTGTGCTTTGATCACATTTACCCCTGTCCTACTGTCATATCTCTTTTCTGTCCTCTTCCACATCTTTAATATTCCCCTGTTTAATCCTTCTTTGCCACCCTTGCTCTCCACCTAAAAGAAAGCATTTCATGCTAGTCTTTAAGAGACTTGAAAACTAATTGTCTATTACTCTTCTGGTCAATGAATGCTTGAATGCCTACTATGTACCAAGTGCTAGTTAACTCTTTACCGACCACAGCAAGATTGTTAAGAATGCAGGCTACGAAAGAAAAACAAATTGAATTCAAAGTGAGCAGATGCTAAATAATGAAGATATGAATAAAATCAATGAAATCAATAGACTAGTAATTAATACAGGGAAATAAAAGAATGTAAAAAAAAAAGAATGTAGACTACGAAAAATCATAAAATAGCACGTCACTACAACCTATTTCAAGAAGGATCAAAACCAAACACGGAGTTTGAAGATTAGGTGTCAGGGCAGAGACCCACATAAGGCGGATGTAAAATGAGATCCGGAGGAGTAGTGCCAAGACTGAAGCTAAGAGTGTTTTGTGGAAGAAATGCCAAACCAAAGGCCACAGACAAAAATAATTGGGTTTGTGCATTAAAGTACTCTCTTTAAAACGTGACCTTGAGTTCAAAGTTCACATACTTGTGATTGATTAATGGAATACTTCTAGAAAACTGTAGTATATGGATTACAAAAGAAAGAAAGGATAAGGTAAAGTCAAGAACCATTTTGATTGCAGATGTAGGCTCAAGGTTAGCTGAACTCAGGCTGAAATGGTACCTTACAATGATTTCTTCTTCAGGTCAAACGTTGGCTTTATCTTTCAGTTTAAGTCACTCAAAGGGATACCGGAACTACAGCTATTTTTATTCTTTTAAATGTCCAAGGAGGAAGTCCCTGAATTCTAGCAGTTAATAGCAGAGGACAATGAATAGTGTCTGGTTGTAGAATTTGGAAGCACAAGTATCAAGAAGAGAGTAGGAAAGAGAATAGACTTATAGAACTCAGACAAGAGCTTATTGGGAGATACTGAAAATAGATCAGAGTGACTCAGTGAGAGGAACAGTGAGACAGTGAGAAAAAGAAACCAGAGTCAGCTCTGGGATTCACCAGGTTACTCCTCTAGTTTATGCCCTGCTAAAAACAGAAAGAGATTTTTAAAATGCCACAGACAGATTTATTAAGCCTCTGTTATTTTTGTAATAACCAGGGCACTGTAGCTAACATTATGTTCATTTTTGTTCATTTACAAAGCCCTAATCATCTGTTGATTTATACATTTATAAATGTGAATTTGATGTATATTGATCAAAAACTACAAGATAGATGTCAGAGATATAAACAGGAAGAGGTCAAAACCCTTTTACTTTAGATACATAATTAGTAAGATATACTCACCATATGTGTGTGTGTGTGTGTGTGTGTGTGTGTGTGTGTGTGTGTGTGTGTACATATGATATACATATTTCAGTGGATGATCCAATAGACTGGGTTAACATAACCATATACAATAAATGGGAATCTTCCAGGTTATAGGTACAGAGACAAAATTTAGAGCTAAGATGAAAGGATGGACTATCCAGAGAGTACCCCAT
>NC_034592.1:34164997-34167801 GCF_900095145.1 Mus pahari | reverse complement strand
AAACACTGAGGACCTAAATATTTCAGACATAATGTCAGTAAGGTGAAACTGTTTCTTGGTAGGAATGGGAAAGGACCCAGAGATGGAAGATTACTCATTTCATGAATGTGGCAATCATTCTTATTGAACAAAAGTATAAGTTCTCTGAATGACTTTCCTAAATTTAAGGGTTAGCATGCAGAGATTTGCTATGCAGTACAAAAGCCACTTGCCTCGTGATTATACCCAATATAAAATTTCTTTCAATATTTTTAGAAATTCGTTTTTCTGTTCCATTAAGCATATTTCAAGAATTGGTCAGCCACACACAGACAGCGCCACACCAATGTGTCTGTGCTGTCTACCATGGGCAGTGCTGCCCAGGCACACAGCACATTATCCCTGTGTCTGGGCATTCCACCATGGGCACTGATGCTCAGGCAGACAGCACAGCATCTATTTGTCCGTGACATCTACCATGGGCAGTGCTGTTCTGGATTCATGATTCCTATCTTTGTATATTTATAAAATCCCATGATTTCGACTTGGCTTTTTCTTTTCTTTCTTTATTTTGTTTTGTTTCTAAAGTCAGAGAGGAATGCCTGCAAAGTCGAACGTATGAATAAAGTTGGATACAATAGAGAAAGAGTCCTCCTCAGGGAAGAGGCCCCAAATTGGTTATCCAAAACATAATTTTCAGCTGTGAAATATAGGCAAATAAATAACATTATAAAAACTGAATAGGGTATACTTAGAAATACATATACAAAATTATTTAAAGAAGAGAACATGGCTTCAAGAGTGAATAAGAGGGTAATTTATGTGATGGGTTGAAAGTAGGAAAGGAAACAGAAAATTTTGATATTATATTTTAACTTCAAAAATAAAAATGATTTTTAAATGGTTGAATACAGCTCAGAAGATCAGCATTGTAATGTCTAAAACCTTATAATATTTCATCAGCTATTCATAGATGTTTTATTCACAAAGCTAATTATTTTGAACGTGAACAATCATTACACTAAATACAAATATTGTACTTAAATATAATTTATCTGTGTTTATAGTTCACACAGTGCTATCTCCACTACTGTTTACTCAATGTATGTCACAGTACTGAACACAATATCAGGTATGAATTCAAGAAAATCATAGGAGTTTCCTGTAATCTTAATTTCCTCATTTGTGAAGGGGATCTGTACCACAAAGATCAGATTTAGCAATAAATATAAATACTGACTTAATAATGACTATTCACATGTTTTTAAATTATTAGTATTGAATAGCTAGCTACTTATGATCATTTATAAAGCTGATCCCTAAATACTTTAAGATTAGTATATAATAAATTCAAATGTTAACTGAAGAGATAGGTGCTAAAAAGAGTATTTGTGCTCTCTAGACCTATACAACATTTATTTTAATAGTCCACTAATCAATGTAGCATAAACTTTATAGATCTGTGTATCAACTCTGTATTTACAAATTTTGATGGTAGAATCACATCAATACTGTTGTGAACACTTGCTCAGTTCAGAAAGAAATTTTCTGCTAAGTGTACTCATGTATTTTATTTAATATTTATACATATGAGCAGTGAGCTTGTTTTATAAAGATTTTATTTGTTTATATTTCTAATATTGTCCCCTTTCCAGTCTCCCTCCACAAACCTTCAATCCCCCTCCCCCTCCCCTTTGCCTCACACCTCTAGCATCCCCCTTCTCTAGGGCACCAATCCTCAACAGGACCAGGCACCTCCTCTCTCACTGATGCCAGGAAAGGCAGTCCTCTGCTACCTATGTAGTGAGAGCCATGGACCGGCTGGCCCATGTATACTCTTTGGTTGGTGATTTAGTCCCTGGAGCTCTGAAGGATCCAATTAGTCACTACTGTTGTTCTTCCTATGGGTTTGCAATCCCTTCTTCTCCTTAAATCCTTCTCCTAACTCTTCCATTGGAGTTCTCAGGCCACTGTTTAGTAAGGTGATGGCATAACCTCTCAGAGGACAGCTATACCAGGCTCCTGTCAGCAAGCGCTTCTTGGCATGAGCAATGTGTCTGGGTTTGGTATCTGCAGATGGGATGGATCGCACTGTGGGACAGTCTCTGGATAGCCTTTCCTTCAGTCTCTGCTCCGTTTTTGTCCCCACATTTCCTTTAGCTTAGATTTTTGTCACCATGTGTCTCACTCTGCTTCCACAACAATTAGCTTTGGGTTAGATGTCAGGACCAAATAACTTTCTACAAATCATCAACTTTTGTTGAGAACTCAACTATCCAAATTTTTCTTATGTTTCTGTAAACTATAATGTCTTTTTAAATTAACATAGACCACACAGATTTTGTAGAGTATAGATTGTAGTTTTGAGTTAATGAGAGACTAAATGTTAACATAGACATACCTTTTATATGATCCACACAGACTCCCACAAAGGGCAGTGCTGCACAGTTTGCACATGTCTTGAAAATCTATTTTCAGTGCCAACTGAAGAACACCCTGAAACACGTTTTACTATAGTGCTTATTCTTATGAATGAGATGAGTTTGCATTTAAATATTGGAACTCTGCTAAAAACTGTTATGTGTTCTTCTTCCAATTTTTTATTTTTATTTTGAAGGTACTGTAGTGTTGGACTAAGCATAGTACTTTTTACAAAGGGTACTTTTCAAGTTAAGAATACTAGTTTTCTTTTTTTTTTTTCTTTTTCTTTCTTTTTTGTTAAGAATACCAGTTTCTTTCTTTCTTTCTTTCTTTCTTTCTTTCTTTCTTTCTTTCTTTCTTTCTTTCTTTCTTTCTTTCTTTCTTCTTTCTTTCTTTCTTTCTTT
>NC_034592.1:34143271-34164927 GCF_900095145.1 Mus pahari | reverse complement strand
TTCTTTCTTTCTTTCTTTCTTTCTTTCTTTCTTTCTTTCTTCTTTCTTTCTTTCTTTCTTTTAAGAATACCAGTTTTCTAACACTGTTGCATAGATTGGTTTAGCTGATTGTTAGAGCCATTTTAAAATCATCTTCTTCCTTTCTCTGCTTGCTTAGATCTCTTATTACAATAGGACTAACATCTGGGGAAAAGTGGAAGGCCCGCCCAATGTGTTCTAAAAAAACCCACTGAAAGATACTCCAGGGTCTCTCAAACTTGGAATTCCCTGGAGTACAGCTAATCTTTATTGTTTAAGTTATTCCTTCAGAGTGATGACTGATTATCTGAATATAAACTACTGGCAAAAAAAATGTAGTTTGAAATTAATTGGAGACTGCATTGATTCCCAAGCACTTGAATCTGTCTTCTAGTCTAGAAGCTGGCACATGGCAGATACATATCAGAGCAGTGGCCCCTCAGATTGTTTTGTGACAGACAAAATCATTATTTAGTGCCATGGACATTGTATTTGGAGGCACTTCATGTAGCTCTTTAGATCACATTTTCACACTGCTGACAAGTAAATTTTCAGTGCCACCCTACACTGTGTAAGGGTAGCAAGGTGCCATGCTTCCGCCAAATGTTCCCAGCATACTAAATTACACACTACTGTGTGTGTCCATTTCCTATACTGTTTCTCAAGAATGGAGTGTTTTTAAAAACTCAGTTTGGTAGTAGGTTCAGCAAAGCTTCTAGCTTCCTTTGGCTGCTTATACTTTTAATAAATTGCTTTTGAGTAGTTGAATAGGATGAGTAAAAACGTAAGCTTAAAAATATCCTAGTAAGTAGTTTTCCATGTAATCTAATATTAAGATTCTATCAATTCTGAAGAAAAATTATGGCAACTGTAGAAATTTAGGCAGCCACCTCTTAGTGAAAAATGACGAGCTGAATACAATGTAATGTGGTTAATAATTTATACAATTCGAATTAAGGTCTGGCATAAAAATCTAATGAAATTATATAAATGATGACCTCATTTATTTTGTTAAATTATTTTTAGATTTATGTTTTGACATTTTATTGACATTAAGTTTTGTCGCAATGTTGACATTAATTTTTCTAATATTTGTCCCCAAAAGGATATAAGAATGCTGAATTTTTTCAATGATGTTATGTTTTGAAAATCATTATTGTTCATGAAATAACTTTTTAAAAAGAACAATACTTTTTAAATGACCTCTATGCTCCCTGAGAGGCAGAATGTAGGATCATTTAGGCATAAATTCAGTTCTGCATACTTTGCATAAATGGTTGTTGATTTTTGATTAGGGTCAACATGACAGCCTTTGTCAATACTTTTCGAATACTGAGACATTCACCTATGCATCATAAGAACAAATAGTAACCAAGTCCAAGATTGTTTTGAATTCACATCAACAGTCTGTTGCCTTGTTAGCTTTTTTATCCACTTTAGTGCTCAGCCAAGGCCTCAGAGACAATTACAAAGTCTTGTAGATGAATTCATTGCAAAGAAAAAGCAAACAATTTTATTTCTTAAAAAAAATACTGGCAGCTAAATTATGCATATGTACTAAACTCTCCACTTTGTGGTGGCAAGTGAGTCCCATCAAAAATGTATAGTTTTGGAATACATTTTTTGAGATCATCAGAATGACTGATACTTGGATTGTAGTGTTTTACATTTTTATATTCCCCATGGTGAGTTTTAAATATTGTCCTTAAGTAGGGTAGAATTTATACTGATTCAAATGGCTCCAAACTCCTTACACTACAGCCATTCAACTTCACAATTTCCCTGTAATGTTCATAACTGAGAACAGCAGAAATCAAAGTAGATACGGGCTGAAGTTTTCGAGAAAAGTATTATTATTTCTTGGTGATGGTGCTTATGAGCTTCTTCCCCTTCAAAAATACCACCCAATATTAGGGCTAAATTGAATAATCTTTTAAAGCCAGGATGTATAGGCTTCATCTACATCCTCTTTCCCTTCTTCACCTGCATCACCAGCATCTGCTTCTTTTTATTGTTGTTGTTTTTGTTTTGTTTTGTTTCTCCGAGACAGGGTTTCTCTGTGTAGCCCTGGCTGTCCTGGAACTCACTTTGTAGACCAGGCTGGTCTCAAACTCAGAAATCCGCCTGCTTCTGCTTCCTGAGTGCTGGGATTAAAGGTGTGTGCCACCCTTGCCCAGCTCTGCATCTGCTTCTTAAGCTCAGCTATACACCACTGTTCACCCTCTTGGCCATTCTATAGAAAAATTACAACATCTGCCTAATTTCAATTGTTTCAAGGCAAATAGACTTCTGTTTCTGTTTCTTTTCTCCTGTCTTTTCCTCTAAATGATTTCATGAAAAAAATTAAAGTCTATTGTAAAAGACTATAGGAAATGTATAGAGAACAGATTAATGTGAGGGATGCAATAGATATATTTAACCCATATTCTTTCCCAGTTCATAATTAAATCAACACCTATACTTCCCACAATCTACTACAGTTTCAAAACAGAAGTTCATTAAAAGCATGAGTATACAACCCTGTGGCATATCCAGGGGAAAGTGCCCATATCCTCTCAATCCCAGATCTGTACCTTGGCAGATCATCCATATAATTGTTGCATTTATGTCTATGTGATGAAGATGATCTAGTATATTCTGTCAGAGTAGCTGTGACTGTGTTGTGTGTGATTTCTATCATGAATGTCACTCAAACGCCCACATGTTAGCAGAAGTTGAGTCCCTGGAGTCACATACTCTAATGGAGTTTGAGAGCCTAAGAATACTATTTTTTCTTCTGTTTTTGTTCTGGGCATGAGTTGGGTGGTTTTACTTTTTCATGTGCTCCCAATTTGATAAACAATTTTTTTTCCTGAGCCTGATGGCTTGGAGCTGATCGGTACTAGACTCATATCTCCAAAACTGACACAAACAGATTATTTGTATTTATGAGTAGGTTACTTTAGGTAAATGTTGTAATGAGTAAAAGATTAGTAATACTACTTTTTAGTCTTTTTAAAACAATTTAGGTCTAACAGTAACCCTACTTAGGAGTTTAATGAAGAAAACTGATACCAAAGAAATGGTGTAGAAAATGTATTGCTTTGGCCTTTTAAGTATAATAGAATTTAGAGAAGTGAAATGGGCTTTTAGTAGAGTTTATTTTAATATTAGTAAAGATAATATTCAAGAAAAAGTATACAAACTAAAATATCAAGAGTTTATCACTAAGATATATGAGGAATGGATCATCCATTTCCAACAGTGTTTACAGTATACGTTTTCAGTTTCTTGATACATAGTTAGGTTATATAGATTTTTAGGTTCATATACTCCTACACAAAATCCTTCTTTATATGCATCTATTACGACTTGGGGAGTGTCTTTCATGTAACTGAAGAATACTCACAATCAGAATAAATCCACTGTGATATAATGTAGAAATATTTCTCAAATACTAGAACATGCATAGGGTAGAGAGTGCATTGCAGAAATGAAGGTATCAGTTTAGTAGATGTGAAATAGAGGAATTAGATTAATGATTCTAAGATGTTCCCAAGCGAATCTGATGCTCAGAAGAAACAGTCCATACCTAAAATACAAGTTAGTAACTTCTTATTGTGTTCTCTTGCTTGCACTAAAATTTCACTTACATATTTCCCTTCCGGTTTTTATTTAGATTCTCTATAAGGGATCCTGTTGCTTCTATTTCTCTTCCCCTACATTAATTTTTTTGTTAAAGGCATTCAAAAATATTTCTCTCACATCAAGAGTACCTCTCATCTACAAATATCAAAACATCAAAATTGAAAATATAAGAACATTCTGATCATACTCATCTCTTGGGATACTGGTGACTATCGTTTCATTGTGTCTGTGTATGTGTGTTTGTGTGTTTGTGTATATGCATATGTGTCTGAGTGTGTGTGTTTAAATAATTATGTCTGCTTTTGTTCACAATATGTTAAAATAGTAATCACCTCACAAACATGTGTACACACACACACACACACACACACACACAGGATTAGAAAGTAAAATAGATTAGACAGCTCAGTACACTTTCAAAGTACCTTTAAATACTTTTAGAACTTCAAAACTTGTCGTCTCTATATTTTCAGTTTACACTGATTCTGATGAGACTGGCCTCTGTTTTCTAACATCAGAAAGCTTCCTATTAATGACCACAGTAGAAGAGTTGCCTTTATCGACTGCAGAAATGCTTTGGAAACTAGAAACTTTTCACAGTATCCAAGAAGATCAGGAAGACTAGATGAGAGATTTAGGATATCAACTTTTAAAGCTGAATGGTCTCAGTGTTATTTCATTTAGCAGCAAATGGCCTTTCATAGTTCCACAGGCTCCAGAATATTCAAGTTCAAGTAATTGCTATTATTAATTATGGACTAAGATTAAAATATGAAATATATGTTATAGTATCAGAAGCAATAGACCTGTATTGAATACAATCTTTGTGAGTAACTAGTGTAAACTCTCATTAACAAGATAAGAATTATACTTTTTAGTATTTAAATTTTCACTCTTAATTTCTATTTTGTAATTGTAAAAGGTAAATATTTTACTACCAAGAATTTGTAATTTTGAAAGGCTGTGTAAGTATTTGATTTGTTGAAAAGATTTACTATTGATTTCTCTTTCTCTCTCTCTCTCTCACACACACACATATTACAAGTATAATACTTACCATATATTATATATCAAGTATATATCAAGTAATATATAAATAATATATTGCACATGACTAGATAAATTTTATTTAAATATTCAGTGTTAGTAAACAGACAATATGAATGGTGCATACTAATTCTGATTTTATATTTGGTATACAATTTCTTACAGTAATTGGTCTCTTATCTCCTTGAAATACGTAATTTTTGTATGCCATTTAGAAATATATCTTATAAAATAGATCACATGTATATTGCAGAGATGAAACTTTTAGTACCTTATGAAGGGGTAATTAAACAGCTATGGAAAGCAGATGAAATTGGAGATACTAGCAAATATTGACTTGTGTAATCAAAATTTCAAGCTACCTCTCACAGCTGCCAAAGAAACGTCCAACTTTTCTCCAGCATATTTTCAACATCACCCACCCAATTCTTCTTGATTTGTATATAAGTTCTTTGAAACATGACACATATTCCACTTTTTTTTTTATTTTTAAATTGTATTTATTTTTTTTTACACTCCAGATTTTATTCCCCCCAGAATATTCCACCCTCAGACTGTTCCACATCCCATACCTTCCTGTCCCCAGTCTCCATGAGGATGTCCCCATCCCCTACCCTTCATCCCACCAGATCTCCCCATGCCCTAGGGTCTCCAGTCACTTGAGGAATAGGTGTGTCTTTCCTGACTGAACCCAAACCCAGAAGTCCTCGGCTGTATTCGTCTTAGGAGCCTAGAATCAGTTGGTGCATGCTACCTTACCCTTCTTCCCTGTGGGGCTGGACCATAACTCTGAAGATAAGCCTCATGGTCATTGCTTAGTTGGGGGAAAGGTGTTAATTCTTCTGACAACCTGAAATTTGAATCCAGTGATATAACGAAAAAGAGTGGAGTGGGTTAAGCTCTCTGGCACTGTTCCTTCGTAGAGCAAGAATAGTTTCCCTCTGCATGATTGAAATCATGCCTATATCATCCTCTTAATGTCTGTAGTACAGTGCTTAATGGCTTCATCAGGATATATTACTTTCCTTAGCATGGAGCTGCCAGCGAAACACAAATCATTTAGAGGGAGTAATTGTTAGAGTAGGAGAGGGTTCAGGGGCTGGAGAGTCACAGTTGAAAGGAAGAGACTCAGAAAGAAAAAAAGGTAAAGGGTTGTGTAAATTAAGGAAGAAGAAAAATTCAGTTAATAACATACTGTTTTAGCTTTAAGATGGTAAATAGAATGATTTTTTACTATACTGATACAAATTTATAGCTAGTCCTTATGAATTAGAAACCCTGCACATTTTACCTATCTTTTTCTCATCTATTTGCACAGCAAATTATAATTGATGTGATTAGAGATTCAGACTATTTTAAATACATCATTATCAGAATGATGTTTTTGGTAAGAAAACAATAAGCCTAAAAGTGAATGAAGAGAGTCACAAATTGTATGTAAATAATATGTAGGAAAAAGGATGTTCTACGAATGTCTTGTTATATAAATTGAAAACACGTGTCCTAATGGAATACTTTAAATATTCTGTTTATATATCTATCTTAATTAAATCATTATTTTAATGAATATTTTTAGTTGTAAATATTATGTTATGTCCTATTAGGTAATATGGCACTTATTCTACTTGCTTGCCACTTTCTCATAAAATGATGCCAAATTTGACATGAAATATGGGTCATTAATTAAAACCAAGTCGAATCATTTTTGCAATAATAAAAATAAAATCTCCTGGGGATGTTTTCCCGCATTTTCTGTGTGTCTTCAGGCCACTTTCCCTAATTAAATGTTTTCAGCAGCAGCTTGACAGTAAAATCAGCTTTCAGTTTGCAGATATAATATCATAGAGTATTGATTTGCATGAGAATCAAAGAACATACAAATGTGTTGGTGAGAGGACACGTCTACCATAGCCCAGTGTTGGACATCTCTGCAGATGATGACCTTAATAGATCAGAACAGCTAAACTCTGTAGTAGCTATTCATCCTGTTTCTGGAGAAATAATTTTGGAGTTCCCTTTGGACAGTGAGTGTATGAGGTGAGCCACCTTCTGCAGAGACAGATGCAAAGCACTTGAAAATTTATAGCAGTTTATTGACCTTAAGCTTTATTTAATATAGGCATCTAAATTCAAGCTTTGGCTTCATGAAAAGTTTAACTTGAAAAGCAATGACATATAAGAATTAACAAGAAATTGTAGCTCACCGAAAGATTTCTTCAAATCAATCACTATTTGATCATACTAGTTATTTTGTAAATATTTTGTAAGCATATTTTAAAGTAATATTCTAGATTTTATAAATATAATAAAATGTTCATTGAGAATACCAGTTTAAGACTTACTATGAAAAAAAATTGGTAATTGGTACCTAAGATATAAAATGCTGTGCACAATTAGAAGCAGTTAACTCTTCAGCTCCCTGGGTACTTTCTCTGGCTCCTTCATTGGGGATCTTCTGCTCTATCCAATGGATGACTGTGAGTATCCACATCTGTATTTGCCAGGCACTGGTAGAGCCTCACAGGAGACAACTATATCAGGCTCCTGGTCTGAAGCCCCATAGGAGGAATATCAATATGAACTAACCAGTAACCCCAGAGCTCCTTGGAACTATACGACCAATCAAAGAAAACACATGGTGGAACTCATGGCTCTAGCTGTGTAGCAGAGGATGGCCTAGTTGAGGTCATCAATGGGAGGAGAGGCCCTTGGTCCTGTGAAGGCTCTATGCTCCAGTATAGGGGAATGCCAGGACCAGGAATGAGAGTGGGTATGGGGAGCAGGGGGAAGGGGGAGGGAATAGGGGATTTTTGGAGGGGAAATTAGGAAAGGGGATAACATTTCAAATGTAAATAAAGAAAATATCTAAAAATTAAAAATAAAAATAAAAATAAAAATAAAAATAAAAATAAAAAGAAGCAGTTAACTCTCAACACTCCTGATTTCGATTAATTCAGCAAGCCTTATTTTGAATCTGTGTGATAGGTTGAAAGGAAGCAGCATGCTTCATTCATCAACATGATTTATTTAGTGTTTCTTATTTTCCAAAAGCACAGTCTACAAAAGTGTCGCAAAAGTGAATAAAACTCAATTCTCCATTTCTAAGAAATTATCCATGTGTGGGAAAATGTGGGTGTATATAATTTGTATAACTTACAAATAAGGCAATCTCTCACAATGCAAAGAACAACTGTTTGAATTTATAGAAATTGATATTAGAGGGGAAAGGTAATTAAACTTAATTTTTCTGATAAGATACAGTGAACCTATTCTAGAAAAGGCTTCTCTTTATTATTTGAAGTTCACATAGTAAATGGTGTCTCCATGTGAAGACATTCTGAAGGCAGCGATGGGATAGGTTAGGTTAGAGTTTTTCATGTCACGGTGTTATTCTGTTTGTTAAAAAGGAACATTACTATAAATAAATAAAAGTCTAAATTTATGAAGACTCAGAGTCAGTATACAACAAAAGAGGGGAAAGTCTCAACTGTAAAACATGAAACAGGGCTGGACAAGGCTAAGAAAAAGAAGAAGTGGTCATTGGGATGAAAGATTCAGAGGACAAATTGTGGGAGCTTCATGATGAAGAAACAGGCACCAGCGATTGGGTGACAAATAGAAACAAACCAGAATAGTATACATGTTAGGACTTCATCACACTGAGGTGTCCTAAGACATATACAGAGAAATGTTAAAACCAAGTATTTAAATATCAGAATCAATCAACAGGAAGTGTATGGGGAGAGGTGAGGCGAGACTGGTATTTGGGAGGAAACAAGTACAAGTTAGAGAATTTTATAATAAAAATTTTAGCTGTGGGAAGGAGAATGGGAAATCATCCACAGAAGTTTATCAAAAGTAAAAAGCATATTAAAATTATAGTGGGCACTATATTATATATTTTAAAAAATGAGATCAGGGGTTGTATTTCTGAGACTCTTGCACTCATATACTTATATTATTATAATCTACATATCAATCATTATATAAACAGGATTGAATGTTTCATTTTATTAATGAAAGATTCCTGGCTCAGATCACATAAAATATTTAACATATCACTTACCTATGAAATACTAGAGTCAATATTTGAATATATACATATTGACAACAAAACCCATGCTTACTCTTTTTGATACTGAAACTCAGTTTGACTATTAGTGAATATACTGAAACTCTAATAATTTCATGTCTTATTTATGCCTTTACAAATCTGGTATATATTTAAATTTAAGACAAGTAGTAGTGAATAACCCTTTCAAAAATTAAACAGATTTCTCTAGTTCAATGCCAGTCCAAAAACATTTTCAAATTGTTCGTTTATATTTTTGTCTTCCTCACTCATCTTTCTTTAGCTTTGTATCCTTGCAGACATTTTTTCCACATAGATCATGAAAACAAATATGAGACATTATTAGAAATGTGTTGGGAAATGGTAATAAGGCTTGTAAATCTTCCTAAGACTTAATTGTGTATTCAATAGAAGTGAAAATAGCAACATTACCTAATGGTGTTTAATACATATTTTATAAAGCTCCCACTTTTATTATAAATGATTAATACATGACAATGAAATCTGTCTTGCTGTGTCTCTTAAAGGTATGACTTACGAACAGCCCAACTTCATATTTTGCTCTTTTCATAACATGCTGATGGGGTTCTCTTTCTGATGCTCATCAGCATTTCTATGGCATCAGAGAAAATTGTTTCTTCAATTTCAGTTTGTTGAGATTTTATAAATGAACTTTTCACAGGACAAATATTATATTCTTCTTTTGTAAAATATATTGCTTTTAAAATATGTTCTTCTAGAGAAAAATCATATCATTCTTCAAGAATATGCTACTATATTTGTGATATTTTAATTCCATACATCCAGGAGAAGGAAGGAGGAATGGAACATGGAAGGGAATAAACCAAACCCCCAAAGGGGGTTGGGGGGAAGGGAGTTAAAAATCTAGCTAGAAAAGAATTAAAATACTTCAGGTGCTTTGCTTATAATGACTTCCATTCTACATTTTCATGAGGATTATTAAAGGAAATAGATATTTCTCGATAGAATTAGTATTAATAATTTTCTAGAAGGTTCTTTGTAAATGCAGGATAATTTGGGAAAAGACTGAGGAGTGAAACACAATTGTCATCTTTGTCCAGTTCTTGACTGTATACAAAGTTACAAACACTGGCAATTTCAGATGACCCTTATTTCAAACTCATGCATCATGTCTCCTGATATGTATGTAGCAGGACATAGGAAGTTTCAATAATTAAGGTGGTTGCTGTGATACAAATCATCTTCTAAAGAACAGTAAACAATTGAAGGGAAAAAACATACCGTTAATAAAAGGCAAGTAGTATAAGCAGACAAGTAGAAGTCCTGTGATCTTGGGAGGGGCATCTTTGATAAAAAATACTCATGAAGGTCTGCACCTAGTTGTCCAGCAGGTCTTCTGGGTAAGCTGGAATCCTGAAGAAGTATGCTCCACTGGATATGCTGGCAAGTAAGTATAAGCAGGCAAAGAAGAGTGTACGCTTTCTTCCACTACTGTACGTAGACCTCCAGCAGAAGCTGTGGCCCAGATTAAAGGCATATACCACTATGCCTGGACTTAAGCTTATTTTTACTTGGAAATCTCTCTGTCCCAGGCTGGCCTTGAACTAAGATATGCTTGCCTCTTTCTTCTTGGATTAAAGGCATGTACCACCTTGCTGGGCATAAGCGTTTTATGGCCACTATGCTTTAATATCTCGATCAAAAGTCTGTGTCTTTTAGCCTCAAGATCAGTATCATGGCTGTGCTCTCCATTTCTGGATTGTACTTTATTCCAAATATAGTCAAGTTGACAACCAGGAATACCCATCACAGATACTAATACGATGTGAAGGGCAGAACAATTTAAACGACCGGGTTCAATATGGAGCACACACCTAACTTTATTGTCATGTGAAAAGAAAGTGATGTATTTGTATCTGTAACATACTAGTTTTAGAAAATAAGAGAAGTACATACATTCAACAAATGTCCTTAGAATAAGTTCACATACTATATACTGCCCTCATTGATGAATAACTAAACAAGATACAAGACCTGACTCTATAGGTAACTGAGTCAATATAGATCAAATTTATAAATGGTGTGCAAAGCAAAGCTAGTGCCTGGAATCAGAGGCACCAGGAATGAACACCTGAGAGTCGGTAGGTTGAGATGGTTAATGTATGGAAATGTAAAGTCTAACAAGAGTGTCTGTGCCAACCAATAAGGCTTGTTAATGAAGCTAATTCACAAATCATGATAATCTGATACTGATTTGCTTGAGTGGTACCTTGTAACAAGACATATTTTTTTTTTCTCATGAGTTGCCCCTACTAGCTCTCCAAAAGTGTAATGATGGTCAGTTCTTTAGATGCCACAGAGCTTGATTACTAATCCAGCTTCTGTAGAGAACAGTTATTCACTGCATTCTAAAACAGAAAACACAAGCCAGGCATTTACAGCAGAAAATACAGGAAAGGAGAGCTGCACATTAGAGCACACTACATTTACAATTATGGACTCAGCATGTCATCTTAAGAGGAACCTCCATCCCCAAAATAGCCATCAATAATGCAGCTGAGAGGTCTGAAATGCCACCATGTATCGTAGCCAGATGTATATACTCAACTGAATAGACTTATTGTATGTTTATCTCACAGTACCCTAGACATGTGAATGTGAAGGACATAGCAACATTTAGCAGATGATTAAGTGTCAATATTAACAATTTTGAAAATCCTACATCGTTTGTAGGTTAAGTTGAAAGTAGGTAATGTGGAAGTTTACAGAGTAAATGGTGTCTCCGTGAGAAGAACATTCTGAAGGCAATGATGGGAAATGAGCTGAATTAGGGTCATTAATGTCTCAGTGTTATTATGTGAGATATGAAGGAACATCACTAAAAATAAACAAATCTAAATTTATAATGACCTAGGGGTCATATACAATGGAAGAGTGGAAGGTCTCAATTGTAAAAATTGAAACACAGATGGACGAGGCAAAGAAAAAAAATTATAAATCAGAAG
Source organism: Mus pahari (assembly GCF_900095145.1). Taxonomy (NCBI): domain Eukaryota; kingdom Metazoa; phylum Chordata; class Mammalia; order Rodentia; family Muridae; genus Mus; species Mus pahari. Next base: position 34,153,176 of record NC_034592.1, on the reverse strand, counting down.
AAGTGGTCATGGGGATGAAAGGCCCAGAGAACATGTTGTGAGATCTTCATGATGGAGAAACAGGCACCAACAACTGAGAGACAGACTGAAACACTGGAGAGTGTGAGCTTTAGATCTTCATCACACTGAGCTGTCTTAAGACATGCTTGCCCACATGGATAAAGAAAAAGAGGAAATATATAACCTTGACTCTTTAGTCACTTCAGGATGGACTTGATGGAAAACTAAAAAAGCAGATACTTAAAGAAGTTTCTTTGCATAACAAGAGATCCAAAACTCAGGTGACAATTTGAATTAAATACAATAACCTTCTGAAGGCTCTATTTGCTTTTCTTTCTTTCTTTTTTTTTCTTTTCTTTTCTTTTCCTTTTTTTTTTTCTTTTTTGATGCCTCAGATTTCAATTGATTTTATAGAATCAGGACATTATATATCAAAAAAAGATCTTTCCCTATGAGAATGACTAACTGGAGTGGAATCATATGTCATTGGATTATGCAACAAGCGTATTGAGTGCCTGAATTTCAAGCATATTGGCAAACTCTCTAAGTGACTCCATAACACTGCTTTTGTGTCACAAACAGAATGGTAATCTGGAAGATAAATTTAATAGATGATCCTAAACTTTTATGTTTAGAGAGTAGATTGAGCATCTACACCTGTCAACCTTTACCTAATTTCTTATGTTGTATGATTAAATATTCTCAGCAACTGAAAAAGTCTCACCTTGCTCTATCTGAAGAAATAGTATAATGATGACAGGAATAGTCAATTTAAGGATTAGAAGACACATTCAACAACAGATACTAGAGAAACAACAGTATAATTTAAATTATCTATCCCCTGAATTGAGTATCTGTTCTCAATACAGAAGGTAAATTAAGACATCAAAATTATAATATGTTTAACAAAGTATCAGCAGTTATGTACCAATTATTTAGGACATGCTTTCAGTGGTAGATTAAACTAGCATAGTGTCCATCATTACCTGAATAGTGACCAAAAATATTTTCATCTTTCCTAATCTCATAATTTAAGACATTATAAACTTTGGACAACATTCCTGTTACTGTCATGCCAAGGTCCAATAAGACGATATGTTGATACTACCTAATAAGCACCATGTCCCATTTAGTTTTGGAGTGACATGGTTTTATGCTAGGCTGTCAATCAGCTTTATGCAAATCAAGAGGTCTATCATTCTGTAAAAGGGCTTGCATCCACTGACATAGGTCATATCAGAATAAATGGTACAAACAAAACAAAACAAAACAAAACAAAATAAAAAAAAATACTATCACGCTGAACTGTGGACATCCTAAGAGAGGAGAAGAGTGCTAAACTAATTAAAAGGAAGACAATTTGTTTATTTCAAAGCCACTACCTTTTTTATAAAATACTGACTATGAAGAAATTATGTAGCTTGCTTAATATATAGGCTCTAAAATTATTAATCATGTAGATTCGTATAAAGTGAATGTTTTCTGCAAGATATGTTGGTAATAGCTTTGTATAAATAATATTGCTATAGCTGTGAGTTTACTTTTTGGTCCTTTATGATATTTTATTTTTTTATTCCATGATTCTGTAATGTAGTCTGAAACCAGGCTTTGTGGTGCTGTTTTACTTTCTGCTTAAGATAACTTTGGCCTTTCATTAGCCTTTTTGATTTCATATTAATTTTAAGAATTTTTAGCCGGGCATGGTGGCACATGCCTTTAATCCCAGCACTTGGGAGGCAGAAGCAGGCAAATTTCTGAGTTCGAGGCCAGCCTGGTCTACAGAGTGAGTTCCAGGACAGCCAGGGCTACACAGAGAAACTCTGCCTCGAAAAACAAACAAACAAACAAACAAAAACAAAAAAACAATAAACAAGCAAAACCCAAAAGCCAAAAAACCAAAAATCAAAGTAACAAAAAAAAAAAAAAAAGAATTTTTTCAGGATTTATTTACATGATGGTGGTATTTTGAGTGGCTTACATTAAATCTGTAAACTACTTTTGATATTTTAGCCATTTCTAGAATAATAATTTTTGCAGGTCCATGACATGGGAATTCTTTTCATATTATAATCTCTTGAATTATTTTTCACTGTGCTCCAATTTTCCATTGGAGAAATTATTTAGTTATTTCATATTTCATGGCATTTACTAAGATTTTTATGAATGGGACATTTTTCTTGATATTTTCTCTACAAGATCGTGATTAGTATAGAAAATTATGGCTTTTTTTTTTTTATTTTGGTTTGTATCATTGTATATCAAATGTGTTTATCAGTTCTAAGTGTGTCCTGGGGAAGTTGCAAGTATAGATTTACATCACTTGAGCACAGTAATTTGCTTTATTCTTTTCCTCTCTGTATCCTTTTTATGTCTTTTTATTGTTATTGCTTTAATTAACAATTAGAAAATAGTGAATAATAGGTACCTTCAGATTTCAGGAGAAGTGATCTTAATTTTTTTCCAATTTAGTCAATGTCAACTACAGGCACGACAAATGTATTCATTATTTTATTGAAGGTTGTTTCTTCTATTCTTAATTTCTTCGGGATTTTTATTGTGAAAATGTGCTGAAAATTGTGAAGGGCTTCTTCTGCACTGTGGTTGTTCTTCCTTACATCTATTTATATGCTAAATTTACCTTATTGATTCACATATGGAAAATAGCCTTGCATCTTTCTCCCTCAAATGAAGTTAACTTGATCATGACCTTACTATGTTATTGAATACAATATTTACAAGAATATTTTTAAGATTTTTGAATCAAGAAAATTGGTTTATAGTTGTTTCTTGCTTTTGTTTATATCTGGCTTTGGTATCCATGTCATGATAAATTTCAAAGTGAGTTTAGTTTTGTTTCCTCCCTTTCTATTTTATAGAACAATTTGGAGACCATGGGTCACAAAATTCAGCAATGACCGCAACTTGTTCTGGACTTTGCTAATGTTGGTGCATGCTCTATTTGAAGAATGAAATATGTTCCCAGCCATGAAGGGAATGTCTCTCTCTCCTGTACTTTTAAGCACAAAATGAATACAAACAATTTATGTAACAATATAGTAATGAGTTCTGTAGCTCACTGATGTTTGAAAGAATCACACTCTCCTGAAAGTCTTTAATTATATTTTAAGGTTTGTGTGCTCATCCTAGGGTAGAACAGCAAGCTTCTATCTGTCTGTCTGACTTACCTTTTGGGAGTAGACTGATGCCTTTTCTTGTCCCGTCTTGGAGAGCCTACTCTTATTAGAGTAATTTAGTTTGTGTTTTATGAATACTCTTTTTTCTATCCATGGATAGTACATTTTTTACATCTTATCAGAGATGCTTCATTGTATAGCAGAGAGATTCACAACTCCTAAAAGATCTAAACTCAAACTCATAAATGTTCAGATAATAAGTGACACACACACACACACACACACACACACACACACACACACACACACACTCCTTACATAAAGACTCAGGGAACATCACAGAGGAAGGGGAAGAAAATATATAAGAATCAGAGGACATTGATATATGGTATGTGATAATTTCTTCTCTATAGTATAGGGAAGTCAATTCTGTAGCCACTCAGCAATAGGGCTGCCCAAACAAGACATGCAAAGACTATACCTATTTATTTGTCAAAATTCATAGAAGAAAATTCTGTAAGGCTATCTACATGCAGAGGAGGAACTACAGAAAACCAGTATCTTCTTAGAGAGAATCAGGTTATTTTGCTGGTGGTCTCTATTTATCTCTCTTCTCTCTCTCTCTGCCTCTCTCTGTTTCTGTCTGTCTGTCTCCCTGTCTCTGTGTCTCTCTGTCTGTGTTTATATCTCCATCTCTATCTATCTGTCTATCTATCTATCTATCTATCTATCTATCTATCTATCTATCTATTTGTGTCTGTGTGTACCTGAAACATCAATTAGATTCAGTAAAATATGACTTTGTGTGCAATATATATATATATATATATATATATATATATATGGATATATAATATGAAGTAGTAATTAATTCTCAAGATAATTTTTATTTTATGCTTCTTATACTTTATCTGAAATAGTATTAAAAAGGAGAAGCTCCATATATGGAAATAATTCCAGTTCTGAGGAAGTATAGACAAGATAATCCCTAGGAACAGCTAGTTAACCAAATTTCCAAGCACCCCAGGTTCAGTGAGAGACCCTGTCTTAAAATATAAGTTGAAAACCTTTGAAAGAAAATACCCAGAGTTAATGTCTTTCCTTCAGAGCATGTACATACATGAACACATACACATATACTACACTACACACAAAAATGCATAAGGTCAAATGAAATAAACAAGAGATGAGAGTGAATTGAGTGAGACAAAATGTTTCCTTAATTATTCTTTTGTGATTTTTTTTTTAAAGCACAATGTATTAAATCTTTAAGTAATGATACATTAAATATTCATTTCATGGTGTTTCACCAAATAAAGCAGACATACAGTCATTTATCACTGTAGAACCCAAAAGATAATGTAACTAAGAATTCATGTCAAGGACTGCTTTTCAATGATTACATAATTGTTGTAAATGCACTTTTATTTGCCAGATATAATTATCTGAGAGGCTTATTGCTGAATAAGCTAACACTTTCTACTTCTTTCTGAACTCTGGGTGGCTAGTTCAACTCAGGTGTTGTGATTCAAATTAATCTCCAAGCTGGTTCCATTCATCTTCTCACTGAATTACACTGCTTGGCTTCAAACCAACTCTGGAAATCTGTGCTAATCTTAGTTCCTGTCCTCAATCTATGGCTACATTCTGCTCTTGAACTGAAGTGAATGAACTCAACTGAAATGACTGACTCAACTGAGCTCAATGACTGAACTCACCAGGAATTCAACTCATGGAACTCAACTGAACTGTACCCAATTGCTGGAACTGTTCTCTCTGTCTCTCTCTGTCTCTGTCTCTGTCTCTCTCTCTCTCTCTCTCTCTCTCTCTCTCTCTCTCTCTCTCTCTCCTGCTGCTGCCTTAAATACTCTTTCTCCCCTGTGTTGTTCTCATGATAACTGCACATATCCTATCTGATTCATCACTTTGTCTGCCCCTCAATTAGATGGCATTTTCAAACATGGCTGCTTCCTTCTACAAACTAACTTACTTTAATTGGTAGGGATTAAATGTGTGTACTAAGGACAGTTATAAAGGTATGTATTCCACCTAGATCTTATAGACCTAAAATGTTTTTGGATGAGATACTGTTTTTGCTAGAAAAGCCATGTCACCAGATTAAAATTGCTCTACAGATAGTACATGTAATCTATAAAAGGAACGTCTTCTGAGCACCTGATTCATATAGTGACTAATTTCTCAGGGCTGTTACTTGCACAGTTATACTCCAAACCACACCTGGCTTCACAAGGTTCAGCTGAAACATTACTTATGTAGTCCGTTCTCCTCTACATTCTACCTCTTACGTGTTCATAGTGAATGATTTGGGACATGATTAGATAATGAATAAACACCTAAAAATGAGATAAATTCTGAATCAGAAAAGATGTTCAATATCTTAAGGCTAGAAGAAAAGGTAAATCTAGTAGGGTATTTTAGAGTAGCTTTCTAGATGTCTGAATTTTGATTTTTTTTTTTTTAAAGACAGAAGCACCCACTAGAAAAAAGGCAGCATCTTCAAAAAATGGTGCTGGACAAACTGGAGAGCTGCAGGTAGAAGAATGCAAAATATCCATTCTTATCTCCCTGCAAAAAAAATTCTCAAAATGGACAAAGGCTTCAACATAAAGCCAGATACACTGAACTTCAAATTGAGAAAGTGGCAGAATTGAATCTGAAACTTTAAAAGCCAGGTAAACTGAAGATCTGGCTATAGCTACCTTATGTATATACTCAAAGATGATTCATTTTACCATGACAACTGATCAAACATACTAACTGATACTGAATTCATAATAGGCAGAAATTGGAAACAACCTAGATGTCCCCTCATCAAAATGGACAAAGAAATTGCAATATATTTACACAATAGAATATTACTAAACTTTTAAAAAATTAAAATCTTAAAATAGGTAAATGAATGAAGCTAGAAAAAACAAAAAAGAAACAAATAAAACCATCTCGGGTTAGGTATCCCAGAACAAGGAAGAAAAATAAATACATGTTCCTTTATATGTGAATATAAGTCTACACCAGGTCCTTTGAGCTTATATTATGGCTTCCACTTTATTGTATTTTGGGAATTTCTGAGTGTGTGAAAAAATGGACCTATGATTTCTTTGTACCTTCTCTTGACCTCTTTTTCTCTTCTGTTGATTTGTCTTATCTACCTTTCATATGACAGGTTTGGGTTTTTGTCCCATTATCTTTTGTTTCATTATATTTCATTATTATCTCTTAGAAGCCCATTCATTTCTAAGGAGAGACAGGAAGAGAGTGGATAGGAATGGGAGCAGAAGTGGAGTGAAAATGGGCGGAGTAGAGGGAGGGCAAAACACAATCAGGGTGTATTACTTGAGAAAATAATCTATTCAGTAAAAGGGGAAAATAATAAAACATGGTCTTCAAAGGCTTGAAAATAATGAACTGCAAATAGGACAATAGAATAAGCTTGGCTTTTATTCCAGTGCAGAGTGATTTTAATCATAGGAGTTCTCATGGTAGTAAATAAAAGAAAGGTGAATATAGAGTTACTCAATCTTATCTGCAAAGATTCCGATTCTCTAGTTCTCATTTTTCCTCACTAGTATGAAATGGAGCCAAGTGGCAGAACCTGGTTTGCAAAGTGTGCCATTACTATGTAGAAATGTTTTAGATGTAAATCATGTGTGTCTCCAAATTTTCTTCTGTCTTCCAGAAAGATATGTATGCAAGCATGTGTCCAGTGAGAGACAACAGCCTTCGGAGAGAAGAATGCTTAGGTAGCAGAATGAGTGCTGGAGCCTCATGTCTGAGAAGCCCAGGAAAACCTCAGGTTGTGGAAAATCATGATTTAATAGAGTAACCAAAATGCCATCCAAGTGCTTCCTCACAATGCAGCAACACTGTTATCCCCAAATTTCTCTCCTGATATGTTGATTTTTATCTCCTTCTATCAAGGTCAATATCCAATCTTTTAATGAGTCTTTAGTCTACATCAGAAGTAACCTACATATTAGACTCCATGAAATGTAAAATTTAAGAGAGAGGAGAATCTGTTCATCTTCATGACTCTATCTTCAGGCACTAAAGCCGTGCTGGCACATAGCAGGCATACAATATTTATTATATAGATTCAGAAGACAGAAATTATAGTTTAGGCATACTTGTCTATATCCCCCAGGTGTACTCCTAATCCTCTTCCTTTGCCAGGTAGTAGTAAGTACTCAGTTAATAATTGATGAATAAATGGATGAAGAAACACATTTTCCTGTGTATCTACCACCTCTATCTTCCATACAAATTTATTTATTATTCATGCACTCATTCAACAAATATTAATTGAATAATTTCTGTTCCCAGGTTCTATTCTCTGAAAAAGAAGAGATGTTTATTCTCCACATGAGGGAAACATAGTGCTTAGAAATATAAGAATCCATATTTCTGTTGATGGATATCGATGCTGATTCTATAATGTAACTATTGTGAAGATTGCCACTGTAAAAAGTGTATACAGAAATAAATAGAATGCTATTGTCTAGTGGAGTTATTTAGTCACAAAGAAAAACTGTCTTTGCAGGAAAATATGGGGGGGGGAAGAGATGATTTTGTTAAGAGAAATATGATAGAATCAGAAAAATATAACAAGTTTTTTTTCTCATAGTTTGAGTCTAGAATTTAATATTATACAAGCTTAGAAACTCACAATCTTAGAAGTGCAACAATTTTAGGAGAAGAAAGGGCCCAGGAGGTGACTGGCAGAGGATATGCAAAGAGTATATGGGGTGAATATGGTTAGAATAAATAATACACCCAATTTTACAATTGAAAAGATGATTTTAGACAATAGTATAGAATGTAATTCAAAAATAAATCCCAAAATTCTTTGAAGTTATTTCCTGGTGGTTGTGGACAACCTGAGAGGGACAACTTGAGCTCAAATCAATATAAATCTTAAGGTTAATTTTTTTCTTTCACTTAATTTAATATGGTTTCACAGTAGATTGTTTGCTTACATGGTTCCTAACACACTCTACTTGAAACAATCATCAGTGAAATGTTTTTTAGGCTGTTTTACAGCAAAAAAAATTATTACCTAATAAAACATATTTTTATGATTGAACATGATGTAATATTATTTGATCTTATTGAATATTTATAGATATTATATATTTATAAGTTATAATGAGAATTAATAGAGAACAATGTGTCACTTAAGTATAGTTGAATCTATAAAAAGTTGCAGCATCTGTACAAAGTCTTGATAATAATATTTTCTATTTCATTTAGATTATATCATTATTATAGATACTTGTATTTGCCTACAGATGTATGAATCTAGGCATCAGTGATTATATACAGGTTTAGTATCATGTTTCTGCTACCACTATTTTGATAAGTTTTAATATTACACAATGAGCTATTTAAACCAGTATAGTATAAATCATGTAACTTTTATATCTTGGTTTTGAATAACAATTTCCAAAAGAATATGTCATCATTATACGCAACCATTTACATGAAACTAAATAAACTACAAAACTATTCAAAGACCACAGTGTACGCTATATATTTTATCATAATATATTTGATATTAAAAATTGGGAAATGAAGGAAAGACAGTATAGGGATTTCATGAATTATTATTGTAAAATGGGAATTATAATCAATTGCATTAGTATATTAGTTTTCATGTTTACACTGGTTCATTTTCTCTCTGTGTACTTATTTAGTCCTTTCTTTCCTTCTCTTTCTTTTCTTTGTTCTGTGTTCCCACCCTGCCTTCCTCATCCCCTTTCTTCCTCCCTCCTTCCCCTTTTTTTTAAAAAAAATTTTTTAGATATTTTCTTTATTTACATTTCAAATATTATCCCCTTTCCTAATTTCCGCTCTGAAAATCTCCTATCCCCTTCCTCCTCCCCCTGCTCCCCAACCCATCTATTCCCATTCCTGGTCCTGGCATTCCCCTATACTGGGGCATAGAGTCTTCACAGAACCAAGGGCCTCTCCTCCCACTGATGACTGACTAGGCCATCCTCTGCTATATATATAGCTAGAGCCAAAAGTTCCACCATGTGTTTTCTTTGATTGGTAGTATNGTTCCAAGGAGCTCTGGGGGTACTGGTTAGTTCATATTGATGTTCTTCTTATGGGGCTTCAGACCTCTTCAGCTCCCTGGGTACTTCCTCGGGCTCCTTTATTGGGGACCTTGTGCTCCATCCAATGGATGACTGTGAGCATCCACTTCTGTACTTGCCAGGCACTGGTAGAACCTCACAGGAGACAGCTATATCAGGCTCCTGTCAGCAAGCTCTTGCTGGCATCTGCCTAGTGTCGGGGTTTGGTGGTTGTTTATGGGATAGATCCCCAAGTGGGGCAGTCTCTGGATGGTCATTCCTTCAGGCTCTCCTCCAAACGTTGTCTCTGTAACTCCTTCCATGGGTATTTTTTTCCCCATTCTGATAAGGAACGAAGTATCCACACTTTGGTCTTCCTTCTTCTTGAGTTTCATGTGTTTTGCAAATTGTATCTTGGGTATTCTAAGTTTCTGGGTGAATATCCACTTATCTTTTCTTCCTTCCTTAATACTTCCTTCCTTCCCTTCCTTCCCTGCCTTCCTTCCCTTCCTTCCCTTCCCTTCCCTTCCTTTTTCCCCTTCCCTTCCCTTTTCCCCTTCCCTTCCCTTCCCTTCCCCTTCCTTTCTTCCTTCCTTCCTTCCTTCCTTCCTTTCTTTCTTTCTTTCTTTCTTTCTTTCTTTCTTTCTTTCTTTCTTTCTTTCTTTCTTTCTTTCTT
>NC_034592.1:34106802-34142551 GCF_900095145.1 Mus pahari | reverse complement strand
CTCCTCTCCTCTCCTCTCCTCTCCTCTCCTCTCCTTTCCTTCTTCCCTCCCTCTCCCCCTCTCTCTCTGCCTTTCTCTGCCTCTACTACCCTCTTGACTCCACTCTCTATATTCTGAATAAACTCTATTCTATACTAAAAACAGAAAGAAAGAAAGAAAGAAAGAAAGAAAGAAAGAAAGAAAGAAAGAAAGAAAGAAAGAAAGAAAAACAACTTTAAAGCCTTTAAAATAAATCTATCATATTGAATTAAACACTAAAGTATGAAGGTAGTAACTAGTCCCGCAAGATTCCAAGGCATTTCCCACTGAACTTACTATAGAACCCTCCCTCAACATCCTGGGCCTGGGATTAAAAACACGTGACAGTCTCTTCCAAACGCAGACAATTTTGTTGCCCTAATTTTGGCTTAGATTGAAGTATTTTGATAGCATGTAGACTACATGACTTTTGTAGGTATAAGCCCATGCTTTGGTCTTTAATTGATCTTTCTCCGGGCTTGATATTTAATTTGCATAAATATTTCATCTTCTCTAATATATGTGTATAATATAATCCACTGTTTCAGTTTTTCCAAAGTTCTATAACCACTTTGAGGGAAATATTTGTCTAATAGTCAATGTGTTGAATGGAATTTTTCAGCTTCAGCCCTAGAGGTAGTATAGGCCATAGAATTCTTGGTTAAAAAGGCTAATTTGAGTTTACCAGTATATACACCCTATGTTTGCTAGGTCTTACTAGTGCCCCTGCTTGGACAAACAATAATATCTACAAATATTGCTATATCCATTTTGACAGGGAACAGGAGAAAAAACTATATACCAGAAACCACTAGGTTAGATTACTGTTAATGTGTTCATGTTATTGAAAAATATTTGAAAATAAAATTTGCCTCAGTTTTATCTGTTTAAAAATTCTAGCACAGTTATCAATTTGAAACTGTTTCACACTAATGTAGAAAGAACGCATATATTTTCTTTCAAGATATTTAGAAATATAAAGAGGTTTTACAAAGTTCCCATTACTGATAGAAGATTTCTCTTTAGTAGACTAGCTGGTAAAATGTGGATGTCAAAAAAAAAAATGTGGATGTCAGATGTAATTGCTATTTGTTGTTTATTCTAATTAGGACAGTCTCTGACCAAAAAAAAAAAAAAAAAAAAATCAACCCTTTTCCTTTCCTTTAAGGTAAAACTAATCAAATTCTCAAAAAATCTCTCGATTCCTAGAGTGTGTGATACCTGATGACTTTGTTTACTTAATTCGTGATGATTTGCCCTGTTATAATTAGCTCATATGTTAATGTTTTCTCAATTAATTTTTTCCTTTTTTTTCTTGATTCACTATTGTTATAATATCATAGAAGATTTTAAGAGGAAGCTACAGTTTTTAACAAGTTGCTTATCACAAGAATTTTACCTCTAATACCTCCATTATTATAAAATATTGAAGTGGATTTTACAAATAATATGAGAAGGATGGGCTAAAGAGAAAATTCCATAACTCCAATCTTCCCATAATAAATACTGTAATTGTTTGTGGGTGAGTGTTTTTCTTATATGTATGTTTCTGGACCACATATTGGATGGGTTCTCAAGGGTAGATACCAGAACAGGGCATCATATTTTTTGGAACTAGATTTATGAACACATGTTAGATACCGTGAGTATTTGGTGCCCAAATCTAGGTCCTCCGAAAGAACAGTAAGTACTGTTACCAGCTAAACCACCACCTCTTCATCCTCTACTGCATCACTTTACTTATATGCACTGAATAGCTCTATATCCTAAAGAATAATAGTGAGTAAACGTTGCTTGTATATTATCAGATAATGAAAGGAGATGAAGTTTGGAAATTGAATGTATCCTTTATAGATGTCCCATATACTATGTATGTCAGCAATGTACAAAATGGAAAAAAAATTATGAGAGAAAAAAATTACCCAGCAGTTAAGAATATTTAATGTCATACATGCCAGGAATGCTGATTGCTTATATACTCATTAGATTGGAGATGCTTCATTTGTATTATTATTATCATTGAATTATAGAATCTTACACTGAGATCAGAATAACTGAGTTTTAGTTCATTATGTGCAAGATCATTGACTACCTGTGACTTAGCATTGTGTGAGCCTTTCCCAGAGATGAGATACCATTTTTAATCACCTCTTCATGTTTTAAGTGCTTGAGGACCAATAATTCTTTTTATTAGCAATTATGAAACTCAACTCAAAGGGATCTAAACTGTTACCTATATTACTCCATTTTCTCAGGCTATATAATGAAACATTATTTAATTTCTTTCTCTTAAAGCTTTGACCTCCCTCTTACAAAATAGCAAGAAACAGTTAAATGTTCCAATTCCTAAAAGGCTGAGCACTTCTACAAACAACAGTCAGCATTGGGAAAAAAGAAAATTAACGGTTTTCTGCTAATGACTCATATTAGGCCTCTTTGGTGGTCTAAAGCAATGGATTACATCTTTTTATCATTTCTTCCATCTGCCTGTCACAGAACTACTAGGGTGATTGCTAGTTTTGTTGTTAAAAAATGTCACCCTCTCTTTTTTTCAGAATCTTTAAAAGTAAACACAGGAAAAGTGGTGTATACCTGTCATTTAGATCAAATAAAACAAAGGTCGGTGGGAATACATTTCTCGTTTGAAGAGGCTCCCCTGCTGATTTTGTTTATCAGAAAATGGCAAGTTTTTGTTCCTAATGGACTGAAATTTAAATAAAATCTGACCCTGGAAATAAAAGCAGCCATTATGATGAAATAAAATTATATACTTTGGAGGAGAAATTGAATTAGAATGCTGGCTTTCTTTGGTTAAATACTTTTACATAAGGAAATGAGCAAAAGAGAGAGTGCGAGAACTGTTGTGTAGAATGAGCTTTTAAAAAATCAATAATTGCTTCCAATATGGTTCCAAAAACTTTGTCCCATACTTCACAGAACATCATGAATTATACTGAATTTTGCGAATTTCTTTACACAAGATTCTAATTAACACTGAAAGGACAAACTGATTGGTGGTTTTGGTAGTTTATTTTAACAAGCTGAGTTCTCAGAAGAAGTAAAATTTCATATGCTGTCTACTATTTTTTCAATATTGGAACAACTGAAGAATAAATAATCTTCACAAGAGCATGCTTTTGAACTGAGAGAAATATTGTAGCTCTTCTAAGATGGCTTCTGATTTTAGTTGAAATTCATCATGGAAATCAAGAACTTATACATTAATATAATTTTAGAAGAACATTTCTTAAAAATCTCAATTATACAAGCAACAGTTGTGTTCTTCATTGAAAAGACCACCTATCCCACTCCCAGCTTTTCTCAGTTCCTTTGTTAAGGAAGCCTTTTTCCCTCTTGCTTCCCAGTTATAAGTTGAGACCTGGTATGCTTTTCTCTTCCCAGTTTTGAATGACCATTGATGTCTTTCTTTGTTTACCTTAACAATAAGCAGTATTTTTAGTGAGACTTCCTAGGTATAGCTTCTGACACTCTGAGGACACACAAGCTCACAGGAAACTCCCTGACCCTGTGGCTCTTAAAATCTTCCCACATCTTTATCTGAAATATTCTCCGTGCCTTAGTAGAAATATTTTGTAGATGCCTCCACTGGGACTGGGATCCAATGCCATATTTTCTTCCATGAAAACATACATATAAGTAACAGTATATGGGATGAATAGGTTATACTTAGAAATATGTATGTGAATATGTATACATATATGCATGTAATAACAATTAGTAGCAAAAGAGGCCAGAAATTTGAAGGAAAGCAGAGAAGGGTGTGTAGGAGGGTTTGGAGAGAGGAGAGGTTAGAGAAATGTTACCATTAAAATACAGTCTCAAAAAAAACCCCTCAACTCTAAGCTTCTCAGAAAGACCCCCCCCCCCAACTTGGTCTTCTAGTTTTGAAAGAACATATTCAAAAATCACATTCAGGGAAACAGACCTGGTTTATGAATTTTAATGAATCAAGGCAAGTTTACCTAGAAGATTTAATTTGTATTCTTTGTGAAAACAGTAAGTTTATATTGTTCTTGAATAGGCATAACTACCCTTTGTAGTGGAGAGAATTCCTTTCGGGAATGCATAGTTAATATTTAGCCATGCCATGTAAAGCTCCTTTTAATAAATCATGACATATTTAAAGATATCTTTAACTTCATAAATATATATATATATATATATATATATATATATATATATATATATGCATATATATGTATATCTGTATATATCTGTATATAGATAGATATGAACAAAACACAATTTTCCCACATATTGCTTACTGCAGTTGAAACAAGATAATCAACATTTCAATTGTCACCTTTGCCAGTTTTTTTTCATAGAGTTGTCCTGAACATTAGATATATGATACTGGGCTTGTAATAGGTGCTCACTAGAATCACCAGCCAAGGAAGGATTCAAAGAGCAGGTCACAAGTCTTCACGGTGATGAGAAAAAGGACTTTCTTCACCCATGAAATCATGTAACGTCCATTCATTCTTATGTATTGAAATAAAAAAGGAAAAGCAAAGAGAAAAAAAAGAGAAAGAAGAGAGAAAGAAAAGGAAGGAAAGAAGAAAGAAAGGAAGGAAGGAAGAAGGAAGAAAAATGTAGAGTACCAAACAGCAAGTCATGATTTCTGAGTAAATGGTCAAGTTAGCATAAACTACCAGCCCACCTAAGGTCCCCTTTTGTGTTCCCAAAGCTAATGGAATGTGTCTAGGCAGGTCAAGAACCCAATGTACATATTTTCCCAGGTATACCAGGAATTGTATGAGGCAGCAGCATCTGTAAAGAGAACTAGATTCCGGTGCATACACCAAGTTACCGTTCCCTGGAAAACGGCTCAAAGACACAGGAAGGTAACTAGTTAGCTATGCTGTTGCTTCCCTGACAAAACACAGTGTGTCTTGGTGAGGATATTCTCTGTGACCAAGAGGTGGCCAGTAGGCTTTCTAGTGAGTATCCCTTACCCAGTCCACCTGCTCCATATCCCATCCCTCCCCTCTCTCTCATCCTTCTTCTTTCTTCTCCTTTGCTTCCTCCTTCCCTCTCCCCTCTCCTTTACCTTCTCTTCCCCTTTCCCCTACCCTCCTCTCTCCTATTTTCTCCTCTCAAAAACTATAATTTTTAATATCTTTGCCTTGTCCACTCTTTCTGAATATTTTCCCTAGTCTCTTTGGAGCCTACCATAATACCATACTGCAGCTAGGCTTACAGGTGGAAATGAGGATACAGTCACAACAGAACTACCTTCCATATTACTGTATGTCAAAGAAGTCTCTCAAGTAGAAACACGTAGATAAGGCCAACCAGAAATGTATGGCAAAAGCTTTGAGTTTTACATGAACTACAGAAGAAAGCCATGATAAGCATTCATGTATTTCATTAATCTTTTACTTTGTAAACAGGCACTAGAATTAGTGTCAATCCATTGAAAAGCATGGGTTTTTTTGTTTGTTTGTTGGTTTTTTTGTAAGTTTCTATGATAAATTAGGTAGCACTTGAAATTAGGAACACATCATTTTGCTTTCAGCTCACTGTGTCTAATAACTGAATCTACATGAATAAGATTTCACAATGTGTACAATAAAATTCTTTTGAGTTTTCATCTGAGAACTATATCTTTGGATTCTGGGAGGACAAATCACTAAGATACATATGGAATGTGTTACAGAAAGAAATTTACATGATACCTTGAGCATTTCAAAGGCAGGTGATTTTCAAATCTCAATCCATTACTTTCCACTTTTAACGATTTAATAGATAGAATATGTGCTCGTGGCTTTTATGGAACCTGATCCCTCAAACATCTAGAGGGATACCCTAAGATAAAAAAACCATAATGTTTCTACAGAGGAATTTGAGGATTCTTTGGACCAGGAGTATTGGGGACAAGCCTACAAAGCTTATGACCTGATATATGCTTTGTTCCCATAGTCTAAGTGAACTACAGGTTTACAATCATTGGTGTGTTGCTAGAAATTGGATCTGCTGAATATTCAAACACTTATTTTTACATAGCCAAAAGAAATGGCTTATGTGAGGTTTCACAGGGCCAAGGGAATATCCCATTGTTTCCTGCCCAGAAGAAATCACACAATTGTGAGAGCAGTGTTTGTACTACCCAAAGGAAGGATTCAAAGTTCATATTTGATTTTCTTCCCCTGGGTTTTTGTTTACAAAATCAGAAGTAAAGTGCCCATTACCAATACATTCTATCTGCTTTACAGGAGTTAGGTGTGTGAATACAATTAGGGTCCATGGGACTAAATGTTTATTAGCACAAGAAAAGAGCCTCCTCACCTCTGTGACCAGAGTTGTTTGATGATTTTAATCTATAGCTTATGAATTCCTCAGGATGCACAGAAAACACCACAGCTAATCCAATTAGTGAAAGCCTGGAATGCCTTCCCTGCAGATTTCACTGCCTTCTTAAGCACTTACTCCGAATCCAGTATTTCATGTACATATGCATAAATCAATTCTCCTTGTGTGCATCCAGACTGGATATGTTCAGACTGCTTCAAATTGAACCACAACTCTGACTCAAATACACGCATGATGATTAGATTCTTAGGCCAATATTTGAAAGGGCCACCTTTCTGTGATAGGTTTAATACATTTAAAAATATCAATTATGAATGAAAATACATATGTAAATTGCATATGTAAATTCCTCAGACAAGAAAAGTGTTTAAAATTTGGTCCCAGATTGCTGTGTGTGTGTGTGTGTGTGTGTGTGTGTGTGTGTTTCCAAATTTTTTGTAAGCTATTTGTAGCTACTCAGAATGTTTTTTGAGCTAATCTTTAACTTTGTAGCTTAACAATTTTTATGTTTATTGTATTCCACTATTGCAATTTTCCCTCTCCAGCAATCATAAGGTGTATATTTTCTTCATCTCCTATGGGAAAAATCCACCTGTAGAAACTGGAACATTGATAAGAAACAATCATATGCTGTGAGGAGGATTCGAGTTATCTCTACTCTCACGTTCACTAGTGAATTCCTGTGCAAGTTTAAGGAACTCTTACAGTGGGTGTCAAAGGGCCATGTTGACAGTCTAATTCTGTCACTACTTCCATGACTTAGACATTACTCTCCAATCTCCCCAACTGTGGTTTGTTTTGTCAACTTTTCTTTTATTTGTAATTTAACATATTCTGCAACTACAAGAGTGAAGGTCACATTTGCTGAGACTTACCCTTCAGATACACAGTGTAGAGATTCCTT
This sequence comes from Mus pahari, assembly GCF_900095145.1. Taxonomy (NCBI): domain Eukaryota; kingdom Metazoa; phylum Chordata; class Mammalia; order Rodentia; family Muridae; genus Mus; species Mus pahari. The sequence goes on along the minus strand of NC_034592.1, from coordinate 34,135,296 downwards.
AGTGATACAAGGTGTCGTACAGGTTGAAAGGTCCCAACCGAACCAATTATTTAAACTTCCCAAGCATTTCAGATGTTCTTTAATATAATCATTGTGTCTTGACCTTGCAGTCAAACCATTTTCACTTTTCTTGGGTCTCTACTGGTTTGGTTCCAAATGGTTGTCCTAGAGAAATGTCTTCAAATAAAGCTTACAAATCGCTTTGTAGACGGCATCACATATGGAAATATCTGTGCACCACAGAACATTAAAAACATCATAGAAGAACCCAGTGTTATTGAAAAATTAACAAGATTCTGGTTAGTCTGTAAGTTACATTCTCTCTCTCTCTCTCTCTCTCTCTCTCTCTCTCTCTCTCTCTCTCTCTTCACTTGAGTTGTTCTTTCCCAAAGAAATTTCTATAGGGTTCAGGTCTCTTTTGAGATGTTACATGTTTTTCTACAGCTCATTTCTTGTATTTTCTGCCTAAATGCAAACTCTCTATCATCTTGATCTGTTGACATGCTGTGGTGGCACTAGTGAGAATTGCCTCCATGGACTCATATACTTGATATATTTGAAAGCTTAGCAGGAAGAGGAACTCCTTTATATTGTTAGAAGATTTTAGCACTGTGTCCTTGTTGGAGGAAACATGTCTCTAGAGGTGAACTTTAAGGATTTCAAAAGCCCAACTTCAGACTAATGTTGTTGTTATTGTTGTTGTTGTTGTTGTTTGCTTGCTTGTATGTTTTTCTCCTTTGGCTCGGGAATCAGGGTATAGCTCTCAGCTACTGCTCTAGATCATGCATGCCACCATAATTTCCACGATAATGGAAGAAACTTTAAGCAAGCTTCTAATTAAATGCTTTATTATTTTTTAACTTATTTTATTAGATATTTTCTTCATTTATATTTCAAATGCTATCCCAAATGTCCCCTATACCCTCCCCCACCCTGCTCCCCTGTCCACCCACTCCCATGTCTTGGCCCTGGCGTTCCCCTGTATGGGGCATATAATGTTTCTAAGACCAAGGGGAATCTCTTCCCAATGATGGCCGACTAGGCCATCTTCTGCTATATATGCAGCTAGAGACACGAGCTCTGGGGGTACTGATTAGGTGTCTCTTCATGGCAAGAGTAGGGTAAGTAAGACAGCCCTTCCTCACTAGCAGCATCAAAGGCTGCTCCCCAAAGGGTTAATGTTCTCTCTTAACCCATGTCAATTCCATTCTAGATCAATAGCATTTTTGTAATATATATTGTTTCTAGTATATTTATTTAATATTATTAAAACTCTTTTCATTTTAGGGCTCAAGAATTAAACTTACATTTCCTAATTTAAAAAAAAAAGATAAGTTCAATATGTCATATACTTCCCCTACATTCAGCGGATATTAGCATCAAAATTTTCTTGATCCATTCTGATGGTGCAGATGCCATTTGACTTTTGTTTTCTAAATGTGACACAAGCACTGCCCGAACAAGTTTTAAAAAATGTATTTATTTGACAGTATTCAGGTTCTTTTGCTGTAAACCTCCTCTAGGAAACTCTAGTGAGCATAGTTTACATGTAGGACAGTACATTCAGGAAATAAAGTAAAGAATAGAGTGACGAACCATCACAGAACCTTCCTACCTTTAGAGTTACAGTTTTCTGACTCTTCGAGTATCAATTTTATTCTCTTCTTCTTAATACTTTCCTTTACAGTCCAAATATTTAATCTATATGGAGAACTCTTGGCATGATATTTGATACAATGCTCTTCCTGACCCTGACCTCCATTGTCTTCGTGATCTAACCTGGCTGTTTCTCTGCTTGTCTAGTTTATTTCTGCCATCCCCAGTTCCTCCCTATTGTTTCAAGGACTTGATACACTGATTTTCCTTTTAGGCATCTCTTCTACCTGGAGTTTCTTCATTAAGCCGTTGCTTACTTATGACTTTGTTTAAGTCTTATAAGTGTTTTATAAATATCTTCTTCCCACACTGACACACCCTCTCCTACATTAACCCTCATGGGTCCTCATACACAGTTTAGACTTCCTTTGTTTTTCCACATTCATCACTCTCGGTTAGGTGCACCACATCTTATGTTTGGACTCTTTTTATTATCGAATTGGTCGTAAGCCTTGGGAAGTGTGGAACTTTACTCCTTCTGGTTGTTCGTATAGTGCTTAGAAGAGGCCCTAACCTGGATCACTGGATTTGATTAGTGAGTAAGTAAATGAGACAGTTTTTTTTGTAACATCAGTGGGGCAGCAGAAATACAGAATACTACCAATTGTAATTTTGCTTTCAATTATCAATTGAAGAAAAACTATAATCCATTCTGCTTGGAGATCATTTTTACTTAAGTGTCTATTTGTGATTAGATCTGCTGAAGTAAAATATGTCAATGTAGATGGTTGTAGATATGGAGACATGGTCTCTGGCAGACATGTTGTGAAGAAGAAATCTCTCCATACCAAACCCTGACCTCTTCCATCTGATGTTTCTGGCAGAACCAAGAAAGGGTAAGTTGAGATTATTTAGATGCAGCAATGTGGATATTGATTTGTAATTAATGTAAAAATATTTACCTTGTTTCCTCCATGCTGTATCTTCTGACATGTCACCTGATTTTGCCAGAACACAGCTACTGAAAGAGTAAAATGCAAAGGTTATATCAGTGTCTTATCATTGTTCTATTATTTACACCACTTCTACAAAATGGCAAATAATTAGGACAGTCACTTTTATGAGCAAGAGAAATGAAACCAATAATTTGTTTCTTGGTCTACAACTTGTCACATATTCATTTCCAAAGTGAGAGCTGCCATGCATCACCATTCCACAGTATGCTAGCATTAACCAGTACAGTGGAGGCTGTGACAAAGTGTTCCTTCTGTCAATGATATCTGTGCTGTTCTCTTGATGTTTGTAGCTGAGAAATACTACAGTTAACTAACCAGATGGATAGAAAACAAAGGTAAGAGGAAATTAATATATAATAAACAATAAAATATCATCTGCATATATGTGTTTTACATATCTAGAAACACCTAGGAGTGAGAAACAGTGAATATTTTTGAAGTAGAGCTGATGAAGCATTTTGGAGGTAAGCATATAGGTAAATGAGCCAAGAACATGCTACTCTATTCAAAGCAACAAACTATTAGAGGCACCTAGAATGGGGTTTCTAGACTTCTGATACGCATATTTATTCATACGTCAACAATGAAGTGTGTGGATTAATTGTACCCATTGACAGGAGAGATTCAGTGAAAGAGATTATAATAAGATTTTAAAAGAAGAAGATTTTAATTAGTTGTATCAATTTTACAGCTTAAAATACCATGTTAGAATAGTTTCAAGAATTTCAAGACTAGTTAAAGCAATTACTGAATTCAAGATAGTATATACTAGTTGAAACCAATGTTCATTTTGTTACAAAGAGGTGAAATCAAGACTTTTATTTTCTTTCCAAGAACAAGTACTGAGCAATTCTGCTTCTTTTAAACTGCAGTGCGTATGTATTAAAGATTTCTGTTTAATTACCTAAATTAGTGTTATCATATAGCCTTTTTTTCTTAAAAATAATAAATAATTATCATTAGTAATAGAATTGAATGCCTATACTAAAGATTTATCAAATATCAGCTATGGTATCACAATCACAATAAGTATTGTTTTATAAAATTAAATAAAATTTCATTAAAATAACCTTTTGTCATTAGACCCCTTCTTTAAGGAATCACTTACCAGCTAGACTATATGAGAATGCTTACTTCTTACTTTATATGATTCTGGTTAAGAAGAAAACAGTAGCTCAGAAGAGCAGTCACACAGCCCAGCTGAGCAAGGCCCCTGCAGGAAGCAAGAACAAAGCAAACAACACAGAAGGTTTATGTTTTTTCTGTAGCAACACAAGAAAGAATTTAAAACAGCCCTAAGTACATATCTTTTATCTACTAGATCAGCCCAGTTCTCCGTTCTCATAGAGTGATTCTAATAGTCTTTACTCTTAGAATACAGTAGCAGTTTCTTGTTTCCTTTACCGATCTGATGACCTCCAAGAAAGTTTCATCGTCTCTGTTTGAGATACAATGTGAACAGTAGTTAATACAGACTTATAACTAATCAATGTGCAGAATGACTGCCTATGCAGTACTCCACAAAGGATAAGAAACTCTGATGAAGAGGAGCCGGAAAGACAGAATGACCCATAGGTCAGGGAGAATTGGAATAGAGCAGTGTCTTCTAGACATGACAAGATTTTGTTCTCATAAACTCACTGCCCCTGTGGTTTTGTTCACAAGATCAAACCAGTCAACATTTCAGCATGGATGGGGAGGAGCACAAACTGTGACCTATAGTTGTGAAGACATACACTGTCAATGGCTGCTGGGAGAGGAAGTCCTACTTTTATTATAGAGGTGTGGCCCCTGGTAGATTGAATGGACTTCTATAGATGCCCTCACAGTCATGTATGTGTGGATAATATTAATTGGACTCAGTGAGTTATAAAAAAGAAAAGTGGAGAATGAAGTTAAAAATAAGATATAGGTGTATATGGATTGAGTAGGGGGAGGCGTGGGACAACTATGATCAAATTATATTAAATGCACACATAAAATGCTCAAAGAATATATTGAAAATATTAAGAAACAATTTTCTTTTGGGAAAAATTCTTCCTTTTTGTCACTGAATATTATTACTAAAATCTACAGGTTATATTTACAATTTAAGAAGCATTTCTGTAAGTTTTGTCAGGTAATTATAGTACAAAAGCAAAAATGAGACTCCTCTGTGCATTTTGTTCATTGGTTTCTTTCCTAATTTGAGTAAAACTTCCAGTTTCCCTAACAGCTAAACAAAGAAAGCCAAATATTGTCATACCTAAGACCGCTGGTCTTCTGTGTAAAATTCAGCAATTGCTAGTGATAATGGAGGTGGTAGTGGTGGTGGTGATGATGATGATGATAGTGCTAGTGTTGGTACTGGTGCTGGTGGTGCAGTTGCTGCTACATTTTCAATTCTGGAAATTATTATAAATAAAATATCAATACCTTGGTGTAAAAATTAACATTTTTCTTCTTTTTCTGCAGTTGTGGAATGTCTTTAAACTCTACTTGGTGAGAGTTTATAGTATGCTTAAAATGGTGTGGAGACAATTATCAAAATCCTTTTCTATCTCAAATTATTCCATAAATCAAGTAAGTAAAAACTCGGCTGAAAATATGTACAATATTTTGTTGTGATTAATACTATTTGAGCATTTCTACCCTACTTTAGAGCATCCAGTTCCCAAATTGAAGACACAATTACTCTTACACTTATAATAAGCCTGGAAGCATTTGAACTGGGCAGCTATCAACTTTCTATGCTAATTTTGTCTACCTCCCTGTCAATAACTCTGAGCTCTCACTTGTCATGTTCTGCCTGGGCTGCTCCTACTCCAACAGACTGACTTGTCTGGCCATGTGGTCATGATTTACCTATCACATGGCATCTTCTGCCTTTTTGCCTCTCTCTCTTCCCCATTTGTGAACCCTAACTCAGACCCTAAGGCTAAGAACTGAAGTCCTGTGTATTAGTCAGGTTTCTCTAGAGTCACAGAACTTATGTTTTGTCTCTATATGATAAGGGAATTTATTGTAATGACTTATAGTCAGTAGTCCAACTAACCCAGCAATGGACAGCTGCGAATGGAAAGTCCAAATATCTAGTAGTTATTCAGTTCTATCTACAAGACTGGTTGTTTCAACTGCTCGTCTGTATAAGCTGGAATCCTGAAGAAGTAGTTTCTAACATGCATGCTGGCAAGAAAGTGCAAGCCATCAAAGAAGAATGAGTCTTCCTTCTTCCAATGTCCTTATGTAGGCCTCCAGCAGAAGGTGTGGCCCAGATTAAAAGTGTGTGCCATCATGTCTGAATTTGGAACTTGCTTTGTCCCAGGCTGACTTTAAACTCAGAGATCTTCTTGGCTCACTCTCCTTGAATTAAAGGCGAGTACTATATTGCACGGGCCTAAGCTTTTCATGGCCACTTTGCCTTAAGACGTTCAGATCAAGATTCAGGTCAAAAGCCTGTGTCTTCCAGCTACAAATCTGGATGACAGGTGTCCCCTCCATTTCTGGATTAGAGTTAATTCCAAATGTAGTCAAGTTGACAACCAGGAATAGCCATCACACCCTGCCTTCCCCTTCTGCCCAGCAACAGTATGGAAGCATCTTCACTAACTAATCTCAGATAACTTTGGAAGCAATGTTTATACAACAAAAGCTGGTGTGAGATTCTGCTTGCCTGAGCACAACTAGATCTTGGAGTACAGAATTTAACAGTTGAATACAAGCAACATCAGATCAGCCCACTACAATCGTTCCTTTTCAAAAAAGTTAGAAGAAAAATGTATTAAATGAGTATTGTATTTCAGTGCCTTCTGTATTATGGCACATTGTGGGTGACTAGTTTTTCATGATTATATCTTCATACAGAGTATGGAAAGTCAAGTGAATATTTTCTACTCCAAGACCACATTTTTTTTTCAGAGAGTATATTGCACCTAGAGAATGTGTTGGCATACGTGTTTGTGTGAGTGTGTGTGTGTGTGTGTGTGTGTGTGTTTGTGTAAAATACTCTGTGTGTTAGTGTTAAATACTCTTGTGTGTTACTCTTTGTATGATAATTCTTTTTAAACCTTTATTTTCTTCTTTGTGCAGAAGATACTTATTGGAATGAAGCCCTCTTTGTAGACGTGAGACCCTGAAGGAGCCTGGAGTGGTTTGGCAAAAAAGAAATCTCAAGCTTGCTGTTTAGTGGGGCTTTGCCAAGCCAACAACACTCTAATTGCATCTTTCCACTGGCTTACATTACCCATCCCCCTTCCCACCCACCTCTCCTTTCTTCCCAACAGTCTTTTGTGTGTCCTGACAAAAATATGTTATTATAATGAATACTGTATGTTTACAATAAGTTTCAGAGGATTTGGTAGCCAAAAAGATAAAGATATTTTATTAGTAGCTTTCCAGTGGAGATAATATTTGTAGAGTGGGCCTACGTGTTTGTATTTTCAAAGATAAATAAAATGAATAATATCCAAACATGATAATCAACATGTCAGTTTCTAAGTACATTGGCATTTAGCATGAATGCTTGCTACTTATTCATTCTGTAAGGCTTAAAAGAGAGGCATTACGACCCAGCTCCTGGAGAACAGTGTTTCAGCATTATTTCAGCATGAACAATAAATAGCCTTTTCTTTAGGGCAGGTATAATACAACCCTAAGAGAAAAACAACAAATTACAAATGTATGAAAAGTTTTCATCGAACCTTTTGGCAGGAAAGAGGTCTGTGGTCCTTTCAGCTGTTTTCCATTCATTGAGTTATTAGGCTATATTTGAAGGTAAGGTTTTATTTGTTTGTTAATTTCTCAAGTTTCTGAAGCCTCCAGGGCCATTTGTGTCTGTCCATTCCTTCAAATGTGTTTGTGCGTTGGTTTCTCAGGAAAAAAAAACCACATGATTTCTACCACCCCAATTTTCCAGATAAACTGTTAGACTTCTTTGGAACGAGGCCCGAGGATTTGTAAGCTACTGATTTCCTGGGCTCATGACTCAGTAAGTCAGATAATCAAACTTCCCTTATAAAGAAGTGATCAGGACTCATGCTCTTGTTGGGGATTTGGACTCTGCAACCGTTTATATGGATGACATTTAGTAAATTTGTTTATTACAAACTCTTTTAAACTTGAGTTAAAATTTGGAATGTTTCTTATGTAATGTGAGTCTCCAAGGAGATGACATGAGAAGGGCCCCTCACACACAGCAAGATCTTTGTACATACTGGACCAGTAAGTCATCCAGTATTTTTGTTCACAACTGCTATGTCAAAGGTTCAGGTGACTTTTACTGACAATAACAATGGTAGTGATTAATGTCCTTGATGCTCTTTGCCAGTTAATTTACCGTGCCATGCATAGTTGTCAAGATATTCTAGTACATCATTGCTGATCGATTGTGGGGAGAAGTCTAGAGGCCCTAATTTATAATATCTGTTGTTTCCTACTACAAATACAGCCACCAAAGTAGATTTCATGTTACTAATGTGATATTTTTGACTCTTCAGCTGGTAACAGATGTACTTCGTTACGCAGAATTCCCATGACACAAACAAAATAGGTATAGAGGACTTGAAGAAATTATGTAATAGTCAGATATAATAAAATAATTTGGAAGTAATAAATTATATTTATACCTTTAATTCTAGTATAGCAATAAACTAAACAAATATATTTGCATTTTAACTTTTACTAGTGACTGTGCTAAACAACTGACTTACAAAAGTCCTAAAATTTACCCTTTGATTTCACAAGCCAGCAGCAGCAGGGGCCTCTAGAAGAGAGATGCCTGATCTTTTATAGTTAGCACCGTGATAGTGAATTATGGCCAGGCAGCCATCTCAGGAGAGGATGCATGGACACAAAGCAGTAGATACCTAAGTAGTATATGTGTAGTATATACAAATGCTACAATAATTGTCATGGTGTTAATTATACTGAGGGTTTGCATATAAATCCATTGGGATCTCAGAGAAACTCAGATCGTCTCTTCCAAATTAACTAATTGAGAATATATGCCATTGACCAGTGCAGAACTTAAGACTGTGGCTTTAATAAGAAGACTTTTATAGAATTTCCTCACCACCCTGCTCCAGAAGAACAGATGGTAGAGTATGTAGTGCGTTGATTTAACTTGATCCCTACCCAAGTGGAATATTCTTAGGCCGTGTCTCTTTAAGGAGGAAATTTTCTTTGCTATTAGCATTAATTAATTGATTAATAAGTATGTCTTGTTCTCTATGTCACCTAAAGTGGTTTTTGTGCATCCCACTTGTTCTTATACGTTTAGTTATAACAAAGAATGTATCTACTGCATTCTAATAAGCTTAACTAGATAAACACATTTCTTTATTTCACACCCATCTTTTTTAATGTGAGAAATACCTGCCCAGAAGAATAGATCTTGTTCAGCTGTCCAATCAAAAATCCTGGGCTTAGGCATTTCCATGAAGTCAATTGTTAGAGAAAGCAATGCTGATTTCAGTCTCAGTCTATTTGAGGCCATCCTGAGTCACTTTGGAGTAGCTTTAACCCACCAGTCTTCCATGGTGATGTTGCTTAATCCCAGAGAAAATAATTTGTCTTTTTGGTAGGTATAAATTTTACCTCCCAGGGTTTCAAGCTATATCCAGGCCAAGATAATTGATGACCTTATTACTGCTCTTTGAGCTCTGCTGGTGGCATGCTGAGACTTATTTCCTTGAGGCAGAAACCTAATGACCCACCCCTTACATCCTGAACTCCAGTGGAGATTTCAATCTCTTTGTAAATCATAATGAGAAAAAAATGTTACAAAATGATTCAGGATAAATGGATTATATATTAACATATGCCCATTTGCTTGACTGGTAAACTGTGTCAGAGAGTACTTGACTAGAGTTCTGAAGTTTATTTCCGTTCTTGGATCTGAGTATCTGTGGATCATTGTTCTGACCTCAGTATATATATATATATATATATATATATATATATATATATATATATATATATAAAATTATATAATTAATAATATTTAATTTAAAAGTCAAGTGAAATGTTTTACAATTTTACTCTTAAAATATCAGTGAGACAAAAACGCAATTCAAGTTTGTTTCTAGTCCTTTGTTTTCAAAGAATACAGATTTCCTCTCATTTAAAAATAAAGAAATAATCCATATTAAAATCTAATATTTTTTGAAACAAGCTCCAGAAAAATATTATTGTATTTGGCTGATGTACTCCACCATGTTTCTTTGATTAAAGTCTCTTTATCACAGTGCCCTCCTGCATCTTCTTCCTGCATATGAATTCCTTCCGTCCATGAGACCTGCAAAAGGCTGTCTCTTCTGGCTGGTACATGCTCCCATTGACTGGTTTTCACAGTGATGTCATCTACATGGCCTTCACCATTATTCTATATGCTTACTGCTGATATTTTTGCTCTGAACAGCTCTTCAGTCAAGGATGTTAGGCTATAGAGTAATGGGTGGGTCTTACCACTACAGCTAACCCATCTGAAAATGCTTTCCGAGACATACATAAACATTTGCCTGCTTGCTGTTTATAAAGCCAGTATCAGTGACAGTGAAGATTAACCAACATTATCAGTTAGTATGCATGCTATTCAACTCAACTTAGACATTTTACAAAATGTCTGTATTTTAAAATATGTTGCACATATAAGTTATAGATTTATATACAAGAAATATATATACGTATATATATTTGTGTGTGAATGTATATAAGGCATTTATTAAATAGATGGCTGAAATAAATAAAAAACAAAAAATGGATTAATAAATAATGTAATTTTACTATAAAACAATAATTGAGAATCAATTGGACCCTTTCATACAGCAAAGTAGAGAAATCTTAATGGACAGTTTGAAGCTTTCTCAAAAAATACTTAACACACATATAAATATATAAATGCATCATTTTAAATGCAGATGTACATTGTATAATGTTTTGGACAGGTTAGAGATATCTATCTTTTGAAAACATTTTCTGTATGAAACACACTTAAATTATTTCTAGGTTTTTCTTTTTTATTAGATTTTTTTTATTTACATTTCAAATATTATCCCCTTTCATGGTTTCCTCTCCAGAAACCTCCTATCCCCTCCCCCTCCAACTGCTTACCAACCCACCCACTTCAGTGTCCTGGTCCTGGTATTCCCCTACACTGGGGCATCAAGTCTTCATAGGACCAAGGACCTCTCCTCCCATTGATGACCAACAAGGCCATCCTCTGCCAATATGGGACTGGAGCCATGGGTCCCTCCATGTGTACTTTTTAGTTGGTGGATGCTTCATACATATGCAATTACATACTGGGGTAATTTTTGTTTCTTGAGTATATAAAAGCACATTAGAACTGTGTGCTCTTCTTGACTGTGAAATAGTACTTCCTGACTAATCCTTCCTTTCTATCCCCGACTCTCCCCAGCTATTTTGGCTTTTCTTCTACTCTCAACTTTCAGGTCATATATATTATACACATGCAGAGCTGCTATGTCTCTGTGATAAATTTACCATATCTTCATTTCAATTACTATTTCTTTACCTTAGTTAATTCAGATTTTGCTTAAAGGTTTATTATTTCTATAGTTATAGCATTTTAAAATTTGTTTTGCTAGAGGCTTTGTGACATATCTTTCTAAACTTTTACTTTAATAAACATTTCAATATCGAAATTATATCTGTTTTTAAAATATGTACTTTATTATACTACTTTCACTCAGCTATAAATATTCTATCTATACTTTGAATTTAAAATGTTTTATTTTCGGGCCAGGTGTGGTGGCACACACCTTTAATCCCAGCACTTGGGAGGCAGAGGCAGGTGGATTTCTGAGTTCGAGGCCAGCCTGGTCTACAGAGTGAGTTCCAGGACAGCCAGGGCTACACAGAGAAACCCTGTCTTGAAAAACCAATATATATATTCCTATGAATTCATTATTTGTAATACAATTTGATGTACAATTGAGGTTGCTTTCAGTTGCTACAATTATTAATCTGACTGTGTTTAGATATATAATTTTCTTGGTTTTTCTATATGTAAAATGCATTACTTTTACTTTGCCCTTACTCTTCTACTCTTGAAAGATTATTGGACAGGAAATTTTCCCATGTTCAGTACTAACCAGTACCCCCAGAGCTCCCTGGGACTAAACCACCAATCAAAGAAAACACATGATGAGAATCATGGCTCTAACTCATATGTAACAGAGGATGGTTTAGTCGGTCATCAGTGGAAAGAGAGACCCTTAGCTCTGTGAAGGGTCTATGCCCCAGTGTGGGGGAATGCCAGGGCAGGAAGAAGAGTGGGTGGGTTGGGTAGCAGGGGGAGAGGAGAAAGGATGGGGATTTTGGAGGGGAAACTAGGAAAGGGGATAACATTTGAAATGTAAATAAAGAAATATCTAATACAATTAAATTTGAAAAAAAAGAGAAAATTGGAAATAGTTCTACCTGAAGACCCAGCTATACCACTGCTGGGCATATACCCAAAAGATGCTCCAACATATAATAAGAACACATGCTCCACTATGTTTATAGCAGACTTATTTACAATAGCCAGAAGCTAGGAACAACCCAGATGTCCCTCAACAGACGAATGAGTACATGAAATGTGGTATATTTAGACAATGGAGTACAACTTAGCTATTAAAAACAGGAAGTTCATGAAATTCACAGGCTAATGGATGGAACTAGAAAATATCATCCTCAGCAAGGTAATCCAGACACAAAAAAGCTCACATGGTACATACTCACTGATAAGTAGATATTAGCCCAAAAGTTAATGATACAACCCACAAACTGTAAGGAGCTCAAGAAGAAGGAAGACCAAAGTGTGGATGCTTCAATCTTACATAGAAGAGGGAACAAAATAATCACGGGAGAAAGAAGGAGGGACATGGACAGGAGAGAGAAGGGGGAGGGTAAAGGGTGTGCAGGGTCAGGCATTTGAAAGAACAGGAAAGAAATATAGAGGTTCAGGAAATCAAATAAAAATATGTAGCAGTGGGGGGATGAGGAACTGGGGGTAGCCACTAGAAAGTCCCAGAGGTTAGAGAAGCAAGAGGCTTCCCAGACCCAACAGGTCTATATAAGACCTGTTTCTTGCTAAATAAGCAAGAAAGAGGACATAGAATCTGTAGAGACTACCTCCACTAGACAGGCATAGCCCACAGTTGAGAGAAGGGGCCACACATTTATATAGAAACTTTTAACCCAGAAACTTTTGTCTCTGAAGGAAAGACAGAGACAAAAAATGGAACAGAGACTGAAGGAAAAGCCTTGCAGAGACCTCCTCATCCAGGGATCCATTTCATCTGCAGATAACAAACCCCCACAACTATTGCTCATGCCAAGATGTGATTGGTGGCAGGAGCCTGGTATGGCTTTTCCCTGAGAGGTTCTACCAGCACCTGACCAATGCAGATGCAGATGCAGGTACTCACATTCAACCATGAGACTGAGCTCTGAGAGCCCAATAGATGAGATAGAATGAAGGAACTGCAGGGGATTGCAACTGCATAGGAAGAACAATATCAACTAACTGAACCACCCAGAGCTCCCAAAGACTAAACCATCAACCAAAGAGTATACATGGACTGATCCATGGTTCCAGATATATATGTATATCTGGCCTTATCTGACATCAATGGGAGGGAAGGCCCTTGGTCCTGTGGAGGTTTGATGCCCCAGCATAGAAGGATTCTAGAGCAGTGAGGTAGGAGAGGGTGAGTGGGTGTTGGAGTACCCTCATAAAGGCAAAGGAGAGGAGAGAGGGGCAAAATCGGATGGGGGGGGGTTGTGGAGGAGTAACCAGGAAGGGAGATATCACTTGAAATGTAAACAAATAAAATGATTAATAAATAATATTATTGAGAAATTTTATGGTTATATTTATAACATGTAGCTCTACATTTATATTAAGATGTTAACTTTAAATCTCTCTCTTTGTGTGTAAGTGTGCATGTGTGGGACTTATTTTGTTTTCTTTCATTAATTAGTTTTATGTACAGACTGCAGATCTCTTCCTCTTCTTCTACCAGTCTCTCTCGCTCGCACCTCTTTTATCCCCTACTACCATCCACTCTCCCTTCATTTTCCTTCAGAAAAGCGTGGGCCTCCCATGAATATCAACCACCCATAGCATATGAACTTGAAAGAAGACTAGGCACCTCCTCTTCTATTAAGGCTAACAAGACAACTCAGTAGGAGGAAAGGGTGACAGATGCAGGCCACAGCGTCAGAGACAGTCCATGTTCTCACTGTTCTCCCAAGTCCCACTAGACCAAGCTACACAACTCTAACATTTGCAGACATACTACATCAATCCCATGTAGGTTCCTTGGATGTTAGTTCAGTCTCTGAGAGCTGCTATGAGTCCAGGTTAGTTGATTCTGTGGGTATTTTTTTCCCCTCTATATTTGTTTTTATTTGAAAATCTCAAATAAATTTACGTACAATTGTTAAAGGGGAAAAAAACTAATGGTTCTTATCCATACCTTTTCCAATGCACTCCAGCTGCTATAGTTTGTTAATTTATCTTATAATATCGCACTGACTTTAATTGACTTTTTTCTTTTTATTATTTTCTTCATTTACATTTCAAATGCTATCCCAAAAGTCACCTATAACCTCACCCCCCCCGCCCTGCTCCCCTACCCACCCACTCCTACTTCTTGGCCCCGATGTTCCCCTGTACTGGGGAATATAAAGTGTACAAGACTAATGATGGCAGACTAGGCCATCTTCTGCTACATATGTACCTAGAGACACAAGAAAACTAAGAAGAGGGAAGACCAATGCGTGGATACTTCATTCCTCCTTAGAATAGGGAACTAAATACCCATGGAAGGAGTTACAGAGACAATGTTTGGAGCTGAGATGAAAAGATGGACCATCCAGAGACTGCCCCACCTGAGGATCCATCCCATAATTAGCCACCAAACACAGACACTATTGCATACGCCAGCAAGATTTTGATGAAAGGACACTGATATAGCTGTCTCTTGTGAGGCTATGCCAGTGCCTGGCAAATACAGAAGTGGATGTTCATTGTCATCTATTGGATGCTACACAGGGCCCACAATGGAGGATCTAGAGAAAGTACCCAAGGAGCTGAAGGGGTCTGTAACCCTATAGGTGGAACAACAATATGAACTAACCAGTACTCCCAGAGCGAGTGTCTATGGGTATTCTTGTGGTGTCCTTGACACATCTGGCTCCTAAAATCCTTTATTTCCCCTCTTCCACAGGTTTCCCCATGCTCTGCCTAATGTTTTGTTGTTGGTCTATGCATCTATTTTCATTATTTGCTGGATGAAGCTTTCCTGATTATATTTGGGCTATGCACAAACCTATTAGTATAGCAGAATATTATTAGGAACCACTTTACTGACTTTTTTCCCAATTCATCTTGAGGGTCTATGCTGGGTTTATGATGTATCCAGCCCTGGGTCCTGGCTCTCCAAGAAATCTCAGAGATGGATTCCCTCTCATGGCATGAGTGTCAAACTTGATCATTCATTAGTTGGCCACTCCTACCATTTCTGTGCCATCTTTCCACAGTATATCTTATAGACAGGGCAAATTATAGGTTGAAGATTTTCTGGTTGGGAAGTTGTCCAATTGTCTGTATTGGAAGTCTTGCCTGGTTACATGTTATAAAGCCACTTCAGGCTCTATATCCCCATTGCTAGTCATCTTAGCTACAATAACCCTCATAGATTTCTGGGAGTTTCCATGATACTATGTTTCTAGCTCTTCGTAAAGATGATTCTAGATTCCAGTTGTCTCTTTCAGTATTTTCTTCCTCTATCCTCAGTCCCAACCTGATCTTTGCTGCTCCTATCCCTATCCTTCACCTATGTTTCTTCCCTTCTCTGCCCAGCAATCTATTTAACTTATCCTTCACAGTGAGATTTATGTGTCTGCCCCCTTGAGCTCTCTTTGCTACTTAGCTTCTCTGGATTGGTGGACTGATGCATTACTATCCTTGATTCTATGGCTAATATCCACTTATAAGAGAATACATGTGATGCTTCCGTGGTGCAGGATACATCACTAAGGATGATCCTTTCTAAGTCTATCCATTTGCTACAAAAACAAGTGACAGCTTATGCCAGTAAAAATGTGAACCAAAGGGAACACTCCTCTCTTGCTAGTGGGAGTGCTAATTTGTACAGCTATTTAAAAAATTGATGAAGTGGTTTCTGAGAAAATTTAGAATCGATCAACCTAAAGATCCAGCTATACAACTCCTGGGCTTATACAAAAGAATTCTCCATCAGAGCCCAAAGACACTTGCTCGACTATGTTCATAGCACCTTTATTTTTAATAGCCAGAAACTGGAAACAACCTAGATGCTCCTCAACTGAAAAATAAATAAACTTTGAGTATTTTTCTTGAAGCTTGTAGTTTCCCACTTATATTGAATGTAAGAACTTTCAACAATAAACTTCTATTCATTGTACAATTTCTCAAAGATATTATTACTCCATGTTACAACCAACAATATTCATTTATTGTTATTATCTTAAACACTCTATTTATCTTTCATATAAATTAAAATGAACACATTAAGAGTTTTTGCTTTTGATTTGTTTTGCTACAGTATTGTCTCCAAAGTTCTGTCTCATAACATGCTCTTTCTGTTTCTAATTTAATTAATATTTCTTTTAATTCGGTAAGCTGGTGAAAATATGTTTCTATTTTGTGAAAAAACAATTTTATTAACTTTTGAGACACAGTTTAGAAAGTATGGGATTTGTTTGTTTGTTTGTTTTATTTCCACTCTAGTAAACCTGTATCATTCAAAAGCTTGGTGCTGTACTTTTGTATTAAGTCTGCTTTTGGCACTTTTAAAGATTTTTTTCCCCTTATCATCTGTATTTATACAGTTGACCTTCACCTCAATGCTCTCTTAAAGTCTGATTCCAGAGGATATTTTGCATTCTTCTTGCCTCTATGGTTAACATACATGTCTGTGGTTACATAAACACACACACACATACACATACATTTGTACGTGTATACATATACATATACATATACAAACACACACACACACACACACACACACACACATATATATATATATATATATGCAGGCAAACACTCCTGAACTTAACATATAAACTCTTGTCAAATATAGAGATATATATCTTCAAATATGTCTTCTGTCTCCAATTGTTATTTCTGAGATTTCATTAATATATTTCTTCATTTTGCATCCTGTAATTCTGGAGTATTGCCTTCCCAGACTTCCACTTATCCCCTGGAACTTATTAGTATATTTCTTTATAGTATAAAAAAATGACATTGGAATATTATTAAAAAAAACATAACAATAGCAAAACAAGATAAATTTTGGAAGGAAAGGTTAGTGGCCCAGAAGGGATGTACAGTGGAAATGGGAAAGTCAAGGACACAGAAACTGTTCTTGTTTTGAGAGAAGTACCAAGGTAACAATGTGGAACCAGCTGTTTAGTTTACTGAATTTAACATAGTTAAATATCCAACAGTTCTAGGCTTTTGTTTGTGCTGGGTATCATTATGAATAAAGAAAACTTTTGAGAGTTTCTGCCATATCTGACCACATCAGTAAACATTTTAATACCCCTTGCAAAGTCGCTATGAGATTTACTTCCCTTTGGTTGCATTCTTTTCAACATCTGTTGCAATCTTTAGTTTGTTTGTTTGTTTGTTTGTTTGTTTTGGTACCCTTATGATATTGATATTGCCACAGTTGTTTCCTGATACTGAGGATAGAAGGCTCTGTGTGTTTCTCCTTGAGGCATGGTCTGGAAACTGAAACAGTGCAGAAAAATTGGGAAATGTTTTGATTCTACTTCTTTTCTTTTTGAGAAATTTCTCTGGTGTGCCGCCTGCAGCCATATATATCAAAAAAAGATACTTTCTTAGTCATTATTATTGTTATTGTTATTATTTTCTCATGAAGACATGGTGACAAAGACACCTTATAGAAAACTTATTCTGGACTAACAGTTTTAAAAGGTGAGTCTATGACTATCACAGCAGGAGCATGGCTGGAGGCAGGCAGCCATGGTGCTGGAACCATACCTGGATGTTCATAGCTTTATCTACAACAGCAGGTAGAGAGACACTAGCTATGTTGTGGTCTCTTGAAACCTTAAAGCCCACTCCAGTGCCATGCCTCCTCACAATGATATACCTCCTAATCCCTCTCATTGATTCTACCACATATACTAATATATCAGCTTATCAGAGTCTTCTCATTTAAACTGCCACTACTACTTTACAGGGTATCTCAGAATAATAGTCTTGATTGATACTTTCCATTCCATTGTTTAATTTTGATTAGCCAGATTATTTCATGTTTGATATGATCCTAATTCAAATTTCTTTACTATCCTAGTTTTAATTTCTAAATCTCTTTAATTTAAAAAATTGCTGGTAAAAATTTAATACATTTTTAATTGTGACTGGATTCCACAATTCTGCATTTTGTTAGGCTGTGGTTTGCTGTAGTGGTCATTGCCTGCTGTAAAGAGATGTCACCTAGATGAGGGGTGAAGACAATACTAATCTGTGATATAAACTGTTGCTAGAAATTATACTTGTTCAGTAAACTAATAGTTGTAGATTTTTTTCAATAGCCATGATTTCTGTGATTCTAACTTAGGAAACTAATTGTCTGATACCAGATATGGTATGTGTTTTGTTGACCAGGCCTGTGCTGGCTAGTTTTGTGTCATCTTCACAAAGCCTGAGTTATCTGGGAGAAGAGATGTCATTTGAGAAAATGCCTCGATAATATCTTGCTCTACAGCATTTTTTTAATTAGTGATTGATGTGAGAGGGCCCAGCCCACTGTAGTTGGTACCATCTTTGGGCTGGTGGTTCTGGTTGCTCAAAGAAAGCAGTCAGAGTAAACCATTGTGAGCAAGTTATTACGCAGCACCATTCCATGGCTTTTACATCAGCTTCTGCCTCTGGATTTATGCCCTGTTTGAGTTCCTGTCCTGAAGTCCTTCAGTGGTGCACTTTGGTATATGTGTAAGTGTAAATTAAACCCTTTTTCCCCAATATGCTTTTTTGTGTAGGGCTTTACCATAGCAACAGAAACCCTAACTAAGACAAGACTTTTAAGTACAGTTTGAGAGTCATTGGTAACTACCAAGCTATGTATGCCACTAATGCACCCATATAGTTATCTTATCTTCCTGATCACTGATATGACTCATCGGTATAATAATAAGGAGATATATTAGTACTATGGAGGATATATTGCCAGCCTAATCATTTTTGTGTTTTGTTGGCTTTATTGTTGGGTAGCACTATTGATGACTTCTATCCCATAGCCATTTACTTGACACCATCAGATACTATCAGAAGTAGTCCTCAGGTAGGATACTTCTAAATCAATTCCTGTTTATTCCTTCATGTTGTGTCTAAAGTATGTGTTGTCTTCAACAACAAAGCCTTACCTTTAACTTCTGTCAGGGAACCAAGAGCAATAGCACTCTAATGTTTTGTGACAAGAGACTTAAAGTCTCCCATCCAATAGCTCTAAAAGAGGTTTCTCATGACAGGTATTGTTATTTTTGTTAGATAATCTATTTCTTTTGTGAGGATAATTGTCACTAGAAGGAGCAAACTTTATTGACAGTATGTGTGTCTCTCTGTGTGTTTGTGTGTATCTGAATGTATATGTAGATATATGTATGTACATATATGTATACATAAATATTATAAATGTATTTAATTAATATTAAATTAATATTAAATTAAGTATTAAATTAATATTAATTTAATATTAATATTAAATTAATTAAATATTATAAATGTATTTAATTAAAAGTAAAATAATTTTCCCTATGTAATTTTCAATCATCTTTAGTATCCTTCAGCATTCCCCTCTCCTTATTCCTCTGTCTCACTCGCCCACCCCTCTCCAGTTAGTATCCCTTTTGTCACATTTCCTCTTTCATACTACCTGTTTACATCCTACCAGTTCTTACATAGAAGACCTTTCTCTCATCCTCCCCTGTCCCACCTCCATAAAAAGAGAAACCCATGGCTCCTTTTTACTTCTTGGTCTTTGAAGATATTCCAGACTATATATTCATACCTAATGATTTAGACCAGTGATCCACAAATAAGAGAGAGTATGTAACAATTTGTATTCCTTGGCTTTGGTAATCTCACTCAGTATATTTTCGGATCCCATCTATTTATATAACAATTCATAATTTCACTGTTATTTATGACAGAATAGAATTTCACTTAGTATTTGAACTACACTTCCACTGTCAATTTGATACTTGAAGAACATTTAGGCTTCTTTCTTTTTCTAGTTATTGTATGAATAAAGTAAGAGTGGACATTACTGAGGAATATGAAGGATAAGTTCTCCATCCCCTTGGGCATTTGTTAAGATAGCTAGATCACATGGTAGATCTTCTCTTGGACTTTTGAGAATTCTCCACACTGGTTTGTAGAGCAGCTGTACACATTTACAATTGTACCAACAGTGAATAAGTGCTCCCTCTTTGCCATATCCTCACCAGCAGCTTTTGTCTGTTATTTTCTTGATCTTGGACATTCTCACTGAGGTAAGATGAAATCTCAAAGTAGATGCAATTTGTGTTTTCCTTAGTCCTAGCATTGTTGAAAACTTTTAGGTATACTTTTTTTAAAATCAGTTTTCATTTCTTCGGAGTACTGTCTCTTTATATCTATAGTATAATTTTTAATTGGGTTGTTTGTTTTCTTGATTCTTTGAATTTGTTTTCACTTTTTATTTTTTCCCTTATAGTCTGGATATCAATTCTATATTGGACATTCAGGTTACAAAGATTCTTTTCCTACTACAGGAACTTCCGCATCACCCAGTTGGTTGTTTCCTCTACTTGTTTTATGAGATTTGTTAATGTTTTGCTGTAATTTTTGAATGAATGGTGCCTGTGTAGAGTTATTTCTGCTTCCTGTATTATGCTTTGTGTCATTTATGTTTCTTCCATCTGCATTTCAGGTTTTATATTGAGGTCCCTTATCCATGTGTAGTGGGTCTTTATTCAGGGTAATAAATATGGGACTAATTTCACTCTTCTGCATGTGGATATGCCATTTTCCCAGAATCATTTGTTAAAGAGGATCTTTACTCAAGTGTGCATTTTTGCATTTTTTGATATCTTTGCCAGTTATTAAATTTTTGTAATTTTCACACTCATATTTGGACTTCTATTTTGTTGCCTTGATCTACAAGTTGGTTTTTGTTCAATACCATGCAGTTTGTATTACTGTAACTCTGTACTATATCTTAAAAACCAAAAAAGGTAATACATCTAAATCATTGTTCTTTTACAAACATTAAATACTCTTTCATTTATTTGTTGGTTCTAATTGTTTCTTCTATGGAATGTCTTCATTTATTTGCAAATTCTTCTAGGTTATAATTTCCACATGTAAAAGAGAAAGTGTCCTGGAATTCACGCTGTTGCCAGTCTTACTACCTAGTAAAGTCTGCCCTTGACTTTCTCATCCCTTTACTCATCATAGACTCTAAGAATGAGATTGCAGGCATGTGACACCAGGTTGGGCTGGGCAATTTGCATTTAAAAAGGATGACTCATACCTCACATACTCTACTTTTATGACTTTTTACAGTTACATGCGACCTTCTCTAAACTTTAAGTACACAAATGAATTTTCAAAAATGGTAATTAATATAGCTTATATTTTGTTTAGTGCTATGGTATTTTATAAAATGTATAAAACTATTTTTTTCTAATTTTAAATAATACCTGGCAATATATTCCTGAAGTTTGATTGTTTAACTGTAAAATCTTTATCCTCCTGTTTGAAGAGGACTACTACACTTATATCTTTTAAAACTACATACCTGCCTATGTGAAAGAGAGCCACATTAAATTAAGGGAAACCCTGACCATTAAGAATACTACATAGTCATGAAACAAAATTTCTGCTCATGTCCTGTAGGTATAGAAATTGGTCATATTTTTCTCACCCTATAAAGGTCTCAGCCAATTACTATATAACAAAAGGCAGAATAGCAAGAAAAAACATAAATGAGTTCATAAATTAATGTCATGCATAATAGGGGAACCTTAAAAATGGAACCAAAGTGATAGATTGAAAACTGTCTATTTGTATGCTTAGAATCAATATAAAATGCACAGGCATGAAGAAGTGTGATTGGATGGATGGCATGTGATGTAATCATGGATATAGGCTAGGTGTGAAAATGCAGCAATACCTGCCTCCTCAGGTTGTTCAGAGCCTTTCTGCATAGCATTCTTTCTTCCTGATGTGAGGCAAGCCTCTTTTGAAATGTGAATTTTATGACCTACCATTACATTAGGTATGCTAAAGAATTTTCTATGAGCAGCTCTTACACAGAAGGATGAGAGAAATTAGATAAATATTTTCAGGGCTAAATGCTAACTTGGGAGAATGTTATACAAGATTTTATGGCATCTTGGATGATAATGAATTCTGCTTTGTTTGTACCTTAGGAAAAAAGCATAACCAGAAGGATAGAAATCAGAAAACTACTTGTCTCTACAATGTTTTTCAGTTCAAAGAACTCAGTATATGTATACTTTAGGGTATCATATCCATTTATTATTAAATAAAATATAGTAAAATATATCAGCAAAATATTACCTTGGTCAGAATAACCAATGAATTGCCTCAAAATTATGAAGTATATTACTAAAGAAAGAATTATAAAAAAAAAAATGATACCTATCCAACAGCCTTGTTCTGGACCTTCCATTTAATTTAATTAATGATGTATTGGGGAATTATTACACCTAACTACCCAATGACTGATGGAGATGAGTCTATAATTTGCATCTGCCTTCTCCTTTGTCCCTAGAGTGGACAAAACAGTGTAAAACACCAACTGCAGAGAACCTAAGTAAGAATAACTGAACAACTCATTTCAAAGTGGCTGTTTTGATCATTGATTTTATTTCCTGTAACATTTTGCTCTTTCTTGCTATTGTTGTGAGATTACTTCCCAATGTGTATACATATTCAGAAAAAAAGTTTTATTATATTTATATGTAAAAAGTATAGAAAATCTATAATTATGTCTGAGGAATGTAATTAGCATAAGTCATTTTAAAGCTTAATTCTGAACACTAGCTAGCTAGCAAACCTTGAGAATTATGACTACTTCACAGAGACTACATTTTTGGCAGATTTAAAGAAACCTTCCCTTCCTCCTTTCTGTTGAAATCTATTTCAGACACATGGAAATTATTTTTTAGGATAAGCCCATCTCTGAGAATTTCTAGTGGATAATCAATTTCTTGGTAAAGTTTCCTAAACAAAAGAATATTAATATCCTGAGGATTTGAGATTTGATGGAAAATGTCGCTGGTGAGTTATAGAAAAGAACATTCTGTGCATTAATGGATTCCTAGCACAGAACAACTCTCTTTTCATAGGCAGTTCAGAAGCTCCCAGGCTTCCCCTGCAGTTTTGTTAACACAGGAATTGTAAATGGGCTTATTGACTTTTTCCTATCCACACCAGCACACCACACTTCTAATAGCTTGTAGTAGAGCCCAAAGAATTCCACTGTTAGCAACACTTACTAAATCAGTACTAGAACACTGAGAGGAAACTCACGGAGGGGTAAAATGCCAGCATACTGAAGGACTAAAGTCCAACTGTGAAAAGCTTCCAGTGATATTTTTACCCTGCATCAAATGTGTTTTATAGACTTTTTATGTATTATTATAATTAACTATGGCAGCTTTGTAAGTATTTGCTTTTGTAAGAGAAAAACCTAGCATCACTTAGAGGTTACTAGTTTTTGACATTGAGCTTTTAAGTGGATAATTATATTTATTGAGAGGTGATGGCTCACTTGACCACTTGATGTTCTGCTTCAGGCTACAAGGAAACCACGCAGGTGAACTGCTTTTATTTATATTGTAACAGATATTGCTATCGTGCCTCCATTTCTCAGGCATCCTCGTTTAACTAAATCTTTATTTCCAGCATCTGAAATGTTCTTCTCTTCCCTGTTCTTGGGAAATTAAAAGCTTCTACCTTAAAGAAGTGAGTGATACATTATCCACTCACTCTAAATTGAACCCATTTGGAGCTATTTGCATCTTGTAGAAACCTACAGCTGAGTGCTCAGCCTAGAGGTGTAATGAGTGGTTGTCACAACACACTGGAGGTGGCCCCATAACAAAATGATCCCCTGTCAATCCCCTCACAGGAAATGCTTTGGCAACCTGTAATTCAGGCCCCAGTATTAACATCCTGCCTGGGTTTTGTTAAATGGCACTTTCTAGGAAGTAGATCTGGGGAACTTGTGTTTAATAATGTTTTAAGAGGAATATTTGATGGAAGTTTTAGAAAGCATCACATGAGGTTAACAGTGATTTGTCATTTGTTTCTAATTAAAGGACCTAATCTCTTATCACTGAAGCCATGTTTTTTTTTATACTAAAGGCACAGATGTGAATGGAAACATATTAATGAGATGTCATACTACATAGTCATTTAGTGTTTTGTTTAACTTAAACATAGCAGAAAATGTGTGTCTAAGTAGACACATGTAATGACATCCTGATAGAATTATAATTTCCTTCATTTGCATAATCTTCAGTAAAATTCACACTAGGTTCACCTTGCATTGCTAATTTCATTTCCCAAATCTGCATTTTTAGAAAATTAAAGTCAAACCTAAAATACTATGTGAACAGAAAATGCTTATTGTTAGCTCTTACAAATTAAAACTGGAATTAAATTTTAAATATTTGAGTGGCAAGAGACATTCAAATTGACATGCTGTTTTGCATTTTCTGAAGCTGTTTAAAATGTCCTAGATTCTATTATTTCATCATCTTGCCAAGTCTTTGGTTTGAGATAAAGATGTGAATCTCAGATCTAAGAAATGAATAGACAGTGTAGCTAGTTGCAAGATTCCACAAAAGTGTCAGGTAGGTAATTGGACAGGGAGAGAAGCCATGAGAGAAATCCTATTTAACTCTGCCCTGATGTGTACCGCGTGGCTCTTTTCTATTAGCCCAGCAAGAGATCTCAGGATGTAGACTAAAAACAGGTGATCTCAAAATAGTTTTACAATGTAAGAAGACATTAAAATTAGGCATGTACATTGTATTGTCAGTGTTTTTGCCAGTAGGAAACTTTAGTTATCCACAGTTCTTGTTAAAGCACTATAGAAAAAAACTTCTAAAGTGTCTGCATAGTTCTTCAAGTATCCTCTTCATTTAATATATATTACATATATGTATGTATAACACTGTAATTATAAAAACTTTATTTAGCTTATAATTTCAGGTTACAATCATATATATGACTATACAGTCACACACACAAACACACACACACACACACACACACCTAAGCACATTTTCTTCATTAACAGTTGATATAGGAAGTTCAACTACTGTGGAGCCCATCATCCTTGGCCAGGCGATCCTCAATGATCAAAGAAAGCAAACTGAGTAAGCCATACAAACAAGCCAGTAAGCATCATTCCTCCATGACCTGAACTTCAATTCTTGTTTCCAGGTACCTGACTTGAGATCCAAACATGACTCTGCTTCATGATAAATTACAACTATGATGTAAAATAAACCCTTTCTTCTCCAACTTGATTTTGGTCTCATGTTTTATCACAACAGTAGAAATGAAAATATGATACCATGTGTTTAAATTTCATTTTTCTTGCCGTAATAAAATAGTTCAACTTAGGAGAGGAGGACTTCATTTGGCTTACAGTTCCATTTCACAGTCCATCGTTTCAGGTAAAGGCTTAAACCTACAGCATCACATCCACCATCTTAAACAGAGAGAATAAATAAGTCACTTTTCTACTTGCTCACTGCTGCTTTCCTTACTCATACAATATAGGACCCAGTTCATAAAATCGTGTGGCTCACATCCAAGGTGGGTCCTCTCATCTCAATCCCCTATATATGGACCCACAAGTCATCTAATCTAACAGATTTACCCAATCGATTATCTATTCTTAGACTACTCTACATTTTAGGAACCTGAAATTATGAACTAAATGTCACATTGTAAATGTCATTTGGAGGTAAAAAATGATGATTATCTCTATTAATAAATGTGACGTTGTTTTTCCTGTGTTTGCGTTCTTTGCTGACACAAATGTCCACATAGCCTGCTGTCCCTGGGATTACTTTCAATGTCACTGACGCACAGTCTTCATTATCAGCTTGACTGCACGTAAATCATTACTCAAATACATTCTGGGTTATATTAAAGATTGAAGCTATATAAAATTTTAAAGAGGAAAGATACCTTCTAAATGTGGGTGACACTATTCTATTGTTTGGGATCTTGGAATGAATGAAAAAGGAAGAGAGGAAAAAAGCAAGATAAGCATCAGCAATCACCTGCCTATGAGATCTAAAGCTGGAAACAGTGTGAAAAATTGCCCCAAGGTCTTATTGCCATGACTTCACTGTCATGGTGGACTGTACTTGCAACTATTAGTCCAAATAAAATCCTCCTTCTTTAATAGTCTATTGTCATCGCAGTGAAAAATTAACTAACATATTCATCTATATTCATTTAACAACAGCTTTTTTTTCTGTTTCATGATCTTTCTCTCTCTCTCTCTCAAGATCTCTCTCTCTCTCTCTCTCTCTCTCTCTCTCTCGTGAGTTTTCTAGTTTTACACTGAAAATTATGTGGAAGAATGGACTATGATTAGATTGATATCATGAAATATTTTTCCCAGTAGAAGCAGTTCTTAGTCTTCATTTTGGAATTTCCAGTTCAGTTTGGATCTTGTCTACTGGTCACTGTCTATAGAAATCACTGAGCTTCCAGACCAGGCTTGAGGTATTTGATCTGGATGAAAATTTTTGTTTAAAAATTTATTCAAAGGCCCAGGAGGGTTCTCACTGCCTGAGCTGGTAAGAAAGCCATCTTTGCTCCAGTGCCTTGCCCAGGAGAGGGTGTACTGCAGAAGCAACACAGCTTCTGGGACAGATCCTGTTTCTGGCTACAGATATCCGGCACCTTTCCCACCAAAGGAGAGGTGTCTGCCCAGGAGGGTTCTCGTTGCCTGAGGTGGTAAGAGAGCCATCTTTGCTCTGGTTCACCTAGGCTCCAGTCTGCACTGGTGAGAGTGTGGACTGCAGAAGCTACACAGCTTTGGGACAGACAGAAGCAACCTAACAAATGGGACAGACCCTGTATTGGGCTCCAGATATTTGGGCACCTTCCCAGCCAGAGGAAAGGTGGCCACCTGTGAGGGCTCTGTCTGCCAGAGGAGGTGAGAGAGTCAAATTGTGCCCAGGGTACCTCGGTGTCTAGTCTGTGCAGGTGAGTGTGTAAACTGCAGAGGCAACACATCTTCTGGGACAGGCCCTGTTTTGGGCTTACAACTTCAGCCAGGAGGCAGATCTGAACGCCAGGCCTCTGTGCAACTTCCCTGCTAGAGGAGAGCTTGCCTTCAGAGAGTAATCTGACCAATGAGACTCATGAGAGAGCTGGACTCTCAGGACTGCTGACAGAGGCTAACAGAATCACAAGAGGAACAAGCTCAAACCAGAGACAACTATAACAACGAACTCCAGAGATCACCAAATGGAGAAAGGCAAACGTAGGAATCTTACTAACAGAAACCAAGACCACTCACCAACATCAGTACCTAACATTCCCACCTAAGTCACTCCTAGATACCCCAACACACCCGAAAAGCAAGAATCGGATTTAAAAGCATACCTCATGATGCTGGTAGAGGACTTTAAGAAGGGCATTAATAACTCACTTAAAGAAATGCAGGAGAACATAAGAGGAAAAATTATACAGATTTAAGGTTTGGGAATGTTAAACTAAGAAAGTAGGTTTTAAAATTCAAAGACTCAGGGCTGAACACTGTGAAAAAGCAAGTCCAGACTGAATGCAGGAACCAGCCCAGGCTATCAGGATTAGCTCATAAACCTTTTGGCAAGAAGGCATCTCCCCCAGCTTACTCAGGGTCACACATTAACCAGATGTCCCCCAGACCCTGATAAGCCTCAGAATTCTGGAATCCTGAACGCCCCAGCCGGCACGTACTATTCTGCTGCATTGTGATCTCACTGCTATGTTTAAATGGGCCAATCACCTGTAGCCATGCCAAATCTCCCCGTCCCCCCGACCCTCACCCCATAAAAACCCCTTTCTTCTGAGAGTCTAGGTCGACTTCCTTTGTCTCCTGCAAGACACGTGTCAACCCGGAGCTCCGCCATTAAAGTTACCTCGTGCTTTAGCATCAAGAAGTATCTCCAGCTTTCTTCTGGGATTCCTGGTATCTGTGACTTGAGGGGGCTCCCCTTTTGGGGGTCCTACAAACGCTGCTAAAGAGGTACAAGTCCTTAAAGAAAAACAGAATACTTCTAAAGAGGTAGAAGTCCTTAAAGAAAGAGAGGAGAACACAAACAAACAGGTGATGGAGTTGAACAAAACCATCCAAGACCTAAAAAGGGAAGTAGAAGCAATAAAGAAAACACAAAGTATGACAACTCTGGAGGTAGAAATCCTAGGAAAGAAATCAGGAACCATAGATGTGAGCATCAGCAATAGAATACAAGAGATAGAAGAGAGAATATCAGGTGCAGAAGATTCCATAGAGAACATGGGCACAACAATAAAAACAAAATGCAAAATGCAAAAAGATCCTAACTCAAAACATCCAGGAAATACAGGACACAATGAGAAGACCAAACATTCGGATAATAGGAGTAAAGGAGAATGAAGATTTTCAACTTAAAGGGCCAGCAAATATCTTCAACAAAAGTATAGAAGAAAACTTCCCGAACCTAAAGAAAGAGATGCCCATGAACATACAAGAAGCCTACAGAACTCCAAATAGACTGGACCATAAAAGAAATTCCTCCC
>NC_034592.1:34104775-34106791 GCF_900095145.1 Mus pahari | reverse complement strand
GGCCATCACTGGGAAGAGAGGCCCCTTGGTCTTGCAAACTTTATATGACCCAGCACAAGGCAAGGCCTGGGCCAAGTAGTGGGAGTGGGTGGGTAGGGAAGCAGGGGCGGGGGGGGGTATAGGGAACTTTTGGGATAGTATTTGTAATGTAAATAAAGAAAGTAATAATAATAAAAAAGAAAAAATACCAAAAAATTATTCAAAATATTTGTTCTGAAAATTATTAATAATTACCAATAAAACTAATTTATATAGAGGTGTCCCAAACTTGATTCCTATAGAAACCTAGACAGTCCCTTAAGTCCTTGTACCCTTGGAAACCTCAAGTATGTCTCCTTGAGACTCCTAAATTATTCCTTTTGCAGTCGTTCATTCTGTAAGATAAATCTGATTTTCCTATACCTAGAGAATTGGAACCTTCTCATACAAAGACCTAAATAAATTGCCTCTACATGTGTGTTATTCAGCCACTCCCTTGTACTAGAAAACTCAAACACATTTACAAGATATGTCTGCTAAAAAATCATCACCTATCCTTCCATTTGGTGCCCAGTCCAACCATCTCAAGATGGATGCTGAACCACACTGTTAATGTTATATTATTTAATATAGAACTCTAACTTGTTTATCCTTAAAAACTCTAAACTCATCATCTGAATGTCCATGTGGGATATCTGCTGACACTAATCATAAGATTAAATTTTGTAAGATTAAAAGGATTTATGATGATCCAACCAGTCATACAGAGAATACTAAAATTATGTGAATTGAAGCGAAGAATAAGTACACCAAATGGGTAAAAGTGCAAGTAAATTATGCTAGGAGAGTGATTGTACAAAGCAGCAGTAAGAAAACCACACCATAGAAATCAACACAATGACTAATACCTCTCATTATCTCTTACATTAACAAGCACATAGACTAACCAAAAGAAAATAAAATATTCAAACTAATAAAAGAAAAGTGGGTAAATTTTCAACTAAGTTTGACATTCTGAAAGAAAAAGACAAACTTTTGATGTATTTGACTTACCTAAGTAAAACTGTGATTAATTTAAATAGACATATAACAAGAATAGGAGTTAAACCAGTAATTCCAAAAACAAACCAACAAACAAAACAGCATCAACAAAAAGCTTCCAATAACAACACCAAGGTCCAGACATTTTTAAGGAAAACTCTACCAATATTTTTTTCAACATGTACTGAAACCAATATGATGGGCATAGAGTGGGACGTTAGAGAGATGACAAAGCTAGGTGGGATATGGGGAGACTCTGGAAGAAATTGAAGTAGGAAAAGAACAGGATTGAAATAAATTTTTATGGAGAAAATTTATAAAAGAACTTCAACCAACTCAAATTTTCCATAAAATAAAAACAGATCATTTGCCATGATCAAAATGGCTTTATTCTATACATGCAGGACGGTTTAATATATGCAAATAAATAAACAAAATAAATAATATGAATGTCCCTAAATAAATAGATAGATAGATAGATAGATAGATAGATAGATAGATAGATAGATAGATAGATAGATAGATCACTTGATTATCTGAATAGATAGTGAAAAGGCCTGTGACAAGATCAAATATCCTTTCATGGAAAAGCCTTAGACATGCTAGAGAGGGTGTTTTGAATTAAAACAGCTTCCATAGACTCAGATAGAGTGGCATTATTGGAGGTGTGAACTTTTTTGAAGTAAGTATGGCTTTGTTAGAGGATGTGTGTCACAAGGAGTAGATTTTGAGTTTTCAGAAGCTCAAGCCATGTTCAGTGTGACACTCTCTACTTCTTGCCAATCAAGATGGAGAACTCTCAGCTATTCAACATCACTATGGGGACTTTGAATTAAAGAAGCACTTGAAAAGCTTAAGTGGGATATAGTGGGCCAGACTAGTCCCTGTGCCCACTGTGGATGGCACAGGTGCTGAGAGTAATTTGAACTGTGTGTGTGTGTGTGTGTGTGTGTGTGTGTGTGTGTGTGTGTGTGAGAGAGAGAGAGAGAGAGAGAG
>NC_034592.1:34101805-34104143 GCF_900095145.1 Mus pahari | reverse complement strand
GAAGATAAAATAGACTGATGGACCTTTGGCACAACTAAATGAGAGAGAGCGAGAGAGAGAGAGAGAGAGAGAGAGAGAGAGAGAGAGAGAGAGAGAGAGAGAGAGAGCTGAATCAAACAGAATCATAAACAAACACAGAAGCAAATAACAAATAACAGAAAACAAAGTCATTTAGAATATTATATGAGGATAATTTAAAACCTTGTATAAAAAACTTGTAAATAAATTAATAAATTTCTAGATTCAGCCAGACCACCAAAATCAAAACAAGAATAAGTCAAGGACTTAAGCAGACCATAACAAATAAGATTTAAATAGCAATAAAAAGCCCTCCAACTAAATAAAATTCCAGACCACATGAATTCAATGCAGAATTTTACCATTCAAAAAAATAAGATCTATAGCTAATACTACTTAAGTTAAAACAAAGCAAAACAAACCAATCAAACAACAGCCCCATAAGAGAAAGACCATTTCCCAACTTCTTTAAAGCCAATATCACTGTAATATAAAAATAAGGTAAGACACAACAAATAAGAAAACTATAGTTTAATATCACTGATGATTGATTCACACATGCTCAATAAAGTAATTAAAATAGAGGACAAACATACAACAAAACAAAAACATTTATTATGATCACATTGGTTTTAAAACCTGAAATACATGTTTCAACATACTTAAGACCATAAATTTAGTAGGACACATAAATGGACTTAAAGGTAAATTTTTCATCATGACCTCAAGAGATATAGAAAACTACAAATGCCTTCATATAAATCCAAGAGAACAGTTCTAGAGGGAATGAACCTCAATATATCAAAAAGCTATATATGAGAAACACAGAACTTACATCATCATATATGAAGAAAATATTGGTGCAATTCCACTGGAGTCAGGAATAAGACAGGGATGTTGACTATCACCATTCCTTTTCAGTCCTGTGCTCAAAGCACCAGTTGGAACATTAAGGAAAAGAAAATGTAGCAGAGGATGGCCTTGTTGGTCATCAATGGGAGGAGAGGCCCTTGGCCTGTGAAGGCGCTATGCCCCAGAGTAGAGGAATGCCAGGATGAGGAAACAGAAGTGGGTGGGTTGGTGAGCAGGGGGGAAAGGTAGGTGGTAGGGGGTTTCGTGAGGGGAACCAGGAAAGGCGATAACGTTTGAAATGTAAATAAAGAAGTATTTAATAAAGAAAATAAAACAATACAAATAGGAAAATAAGTCAAATTATTCCTTTTTGACATGTACTTTAGAGATTCCAACTTCAGTTAGGAAACTAGAAACCAACAGTCTAGCAATGTGGAATTATACAGAGTCAATTTGCACATATCTATATACCAAGAAGAAACATACAGAGATCATGCACACATTCTCATTCACATCTGCTTCCATGAAAATAAAATATCTAGGAGTAAACCTGATCAAGGTAGTGAATGACCTCTACAATGACAACTTTAAAACTCCAAAGAAAGATAAAGAGAATAGAAAGTGAAAAGACATCTCATGCTCATGGATTAGTAGAGTTAATATTGTGAAAATAACCATTTCCCGTTGATATTTGTAGATTCAATGCAATCCTAATAAAAATCCCCATCTATTTTTCACAGAAATGGAAAAAAGACTCTAGCACAATTGTATATAACCCTAAAGATCCTGCCTAGCCAAAAGGATGCTACTGATCAAAAAGAACAATGCTGTGGGATTACCATTCTAGATCTCAGGATATATGACAGAGTCGTAGTAATAATTAAAATAAAATACTGATAGATGGACCAATGGAACAAAGTGGAGGATGCAAACCTGAACCCCAAATAACTTCAGCCATTTTTGCTTGACAAAATTGTCCAAAACATATACTAGAGTGCTAGTGAACAGCCTCAGTTTAGGAGAGGATCCTAAGGAAGGGGTATTTGGTAGTGGTAGAAGAAATAACTCAAAGTCAACTATGGGTTGCAAGCTGAGAGTTCTGTATCCTCAAGACATGTCTCTAGGTAGCTCATGTGTTTTTCGACCAGTCAGAAAACCTGCTAGAAAAATTCTAAAAAAGCTATGTTAGCTCCACAAGCAATCCTCTCTAGGTAGCTCTCTTTTGCAGACCAAAGCAGTCTTTATTTACATATCAACCCAGTGGTTTATTCCAGTTACCTTTTGATTGTCTCACAGATCAGCATTTTATGACCTTAGTTTGTTGATTCTTTGAAAAGGGCCGGGCTCGGTGGCATGTGCCTTTAATCCCAACACTCAGGAGGCAGAGGCAGGCGGATTTCTGAGTTCGAGGCCAGCCTGGTCTACAAAGTGAGTTCCAGGACAGTCAGGGCTATACAGAAAAACCCTG
>NC_034592.1:34054941-34101540 GCF_900095145.1 Mus pahari | reverse complement strand
CCTTCCTTCCTTCCTTCCTTCCTTCCTTCCTTCCTTCCTTGCTGGCCTACCTTCTTTCTTTCTTTCTTTCTTTCTTTCTTTCTTTCTTTCTTTCTTTCTTTCTTTCTTTCTTTCTTTCTTTCTTTCTTCTTTTTACAAAAGAAATCCTAGAAATCTCCCTGCCTTTGTAAGCACAAATGCTAAGCTTAGCTGGGTAACATTCAACCCTGATATCACCACTCCCAAAATTCCTGGTAATTCTTTATTACCTGAGCTCCAAATATTGATTTAATTTTTCCTTTCCCTTTACTGACCTACTGCAGCTGCCACTTTTCTTTCGAGTCCGTAAAGCCCCTCAAATAATTCATATTGCAACCATATATTTTCATAGTTGAGAAATTCTGTTTATATTCTTTCTTCCTTTCTTTTTTTCTTTCCTTTTTTAATTAATTAATTTATATTTTTACACTCCATATTTTATCCCCACCCCCCACCCTGTCCAACCTCCAACTGTTCCATATCCCATACCTCTTGCCCACTCCCTGTCTCCAGGTAGACGTCCCCATACCCCTTCCACCTGACCTCTAAAATCCCTGGGGCCTCCCGTCTCTTGAGGGTTAGGTGCATCATCTCTGAACAAACACAGACCCTGCAGTCCTCTACTGTATGTGTGTTGGGGGCCTCATATCAGCTGGTGGAGGGTGCCTGTTAGGTGTTCCAGTGTTTGAGAGATCTCAGGGGTCCAGATTAATTGAGACTGCTGGTCCTCCTACAGGATCACCCTTCTTCTCAGCTTCTTTCAGCCTTCCCTAATTCAACAACAGGGTCAACTGCTTCTGTCCATTGGTTGGGTAGAAAGATCTGCATCTGACTCTTTCAGCTGCTTGTTGGGTCTTCTGGATTTCAGTCATGCTAGGTCCCTTTGTAGCATTCCATAGCCTCAGTAATAGTGTCATGCCTTAGGATCTCCCCTTGAGCTGGATCCCACTTTGGGCCTGTCACTGGACCTTCTTTTCCTCAGGCTCCTCTCCATTTCCATCCCTGTAATTCTTTCAGACAGGAACAATTGTGGGTCAGAGTTGTGACTGAGGGATGACAAGAGTAAAGAATGAGAAAAGAACATGTAAAAATCAACACAAACCTGTTATAATGATGAAGGACTAGAGATAAACTACATTTATGAAAAATAATAGTTTTTTCTCAACAATCATGAGACTTACCAATTTAACATAAAGTAGAAAAATATTTTGGTAGAATGCAAATGCTTGGTTTCCCAGGAGTCTAGATAAACCTGACAAATGATAACAGCCAAAATGTAGGTGAAGGCATTCATCAATAAAACAAGGAATAAAGTCTGTATTAAAATAGCATGAATTTTGCCAAGGTTCCAACATTTTAGGACTTTATAGATTTGAACATTATATCCCAGGATGCAGTAAATTAAATCTATGTGCTCTCCATGCTTTCTCTAGGATTAGGGTCCTCACAGTCTAAAGCAAACTGTCATTTCACTCAAAGACAGTAATTCATTCATGGTCTGAGAGCTCAAATTGTATGTTTGTATTTACAAAAGCAGGAACCATATTCATAATATATTTATACGTATTATATGTATTATATATTAATAGTGTTCAGCTTGATTTTCTAATAAGTTAAAATCTCAAAGTCACAGTTATTTACTATGTAAAACAATTTTTAATTAGATATTTTCCTTATTTACACTTCAAATGCTATCTCCAAAGTCCCCTATACCCTTTCCCTGCCCTATTCCCAACCCATCCACTCCTGCTTCCTGACCCTGCCATTCCCCTGTACTGGGGCATATAATCTTTGCAAGACCAAGGGCCTCTCCTCCCATTGATGGCCGACTAGGCCATCCTCTGCTACATACAGTTTCTAAAGAAATTTGGTTTAGGAAACAAAAGCAATAGGCACCTTTGACTTTTAGGAAAAAACTACTTTTTTCCCCCATGGAATCCAAAAGCTTTGTAGTGTTATTAAGTAATGGGTACTACATTCAGGATCATGTCAGCCTTTTCTGTTAATAATTACTCTTAGCCAAAGTAACTAAGTGACTACAATCTTAGGGTACGTTGCTGCCCAAGGTGGGATAGGGATTGTAGCAACATAGACGTCATGTGCCTTGCTGATATACTAACTCACAGTGATATAGCCTAATATTTCATCCTCAAGTCACAGGGGGTATATTTATTTTTAAATTAGTGTCTTTTCCTCAGTGTAGGCACTTTTCTTACCATGACTGTAGAATATAAAAACGAGAAACCTAAGGTGTATTAATGTAAACTTAAATTGTGCCTTGCAATTGGGGTCTATAGTGTTTCTTATTTTGGAATTTAGGAAAATTAGGTTGTATGTTCTGATGGTTTGAATACAGTTGTCTCCTATGGATTCATGTATTTGAATACTTTGCCATACGGACTGGTACTATTATAAGGAATGGTCTTATTGGAAGCAGTGTGTCACTGTTTACATAGGCTTTGGGGTCTCCTATGCTGTCTGGCTGCCTGCAGAGGAATAGTCTCCTTTTGGCTTCCTGAAGAACTCTCAGCTCCGTCTCCAGCACAGTCTGCCATGCTCCCCACCATGATGACAGTAGATTAAACCTCTGAAACTGTAAGCTACCCCAACATAAATGTTTTCTTTTACAAGAGTTACGTAGGTCGTGGTGTGTCTTCACAGAAATAAAACCCAAACCGAGCCATATGTATTCACTCAGCGCAATTAATCATGTGTGCATGCATGGTACTACTTACAACTTCCCTAAAATCAGAGAAACAATTAACACATTTTTTTAAAAAGTATGTGTGAATATAATATAAACAAAGGACAAAATCTCCTGATAGCAAAAGTGAAACCAATCAAGGCTGACTTCTGAGGGGCACATCAGAAACCTATAACCTGAACCATGTTTTGCTTTTACCACATAGCTTAGGAGAAGCAAGGACTCAATTTTCCAACCTGTACAACACTGTTAATTATTGATTGTGTTGATTCTGGACAATGACTTAGACTGGAATTTATCCCATGATAAATTTTCAGTGCATATCTAACTCGCTGGTGGGAGTAAGGTAGGTTTTGGAAAGGGCCTTTCATTTAGCTCCTTTGTTTTAACTAAATATGTATATGTAAAACTACTGGGAATTCTTGAAGACAGAAGAATGTTTTAGGAATATATTTTTCTTCATATTCATACTTATTGGGCATAGTGAGTAATAGCATGCTCTTCATTTTTCTCTTTCAGTCTATGCCAACATTATTTTTTAACCTTTCATAAAACTGTTTATATGAAATTCAAAGTCCACTTACTGGTGACAGGGAGTGTTGAGCAAAAATGTTTTGCTATGTCATTGATAGTTCTTGGATTTTCATTAGTCTCCATTTTTTCAAGTGTGGGAAACTGTCTGGTTTCTTCCGTGTTCTCTTAGTACAAAGACAAATAATCTGTCCTTTGGTTCCTGACAGATCACTTAGTCACAATTATCTTGCTTTAGATTAAGTATTTCTGTTGTGTTGAAACATGCCCTTCCACATTATAAACACAATTTACTTTTTTTCTCCTTCATTTGGGAAGTGTTTTGTTAATAGTCATAATACAGTCCCATAAAGATTTTAATTTCTATGATATTTTACTTTAAAGTTTTAGAAGGAATTTTGATTCTGTACATATATTTTTTTTCCTAAAGAACCACATTCTAATTTCTACCTACTAAAATCTACACATTAGATTTTATGGAAGCCTTCTCGAAATCATAAAATGGTCATATATACACATGTTTATGATTGTGGGTAAGATGATTTTCTCTGTTTATTTCTAAACTTTGCTATTTTAGGTTATGTTTCTTATATTATCACCAGACTATCATTTTTATTGTAGTGAACACTTATAAGAGAAATACTTTCTCATAATTTCTTCTATCTTTGATTTTCTTTGCATTTCATGATTTTTCCTTGTGATATTTCCAAAGCAATATTTAAAATTATATTCACATAAAAGTGTTTTCAGTTTTAGTGTTTCAAAGAATTGCTGAATGTACTACTTTTTCAGACAGTAAAATAAACCTATTGCCTTATAGTAGATTTTAGTTTTTAAGACTGGTTATTAAATTATACTTGTCTTTTATTCATTTTTTTGTTTATGCTCATTTAAAATTTGGTCTTCATCAGTTTCATTTACCTATATAATTTATAACAATCCATGTATAGGACCCTCTTGCCTATAAACCTTTTTTTTCACATTTATGTCTAATTGTTTTGTTTTGTGATCCTCTGAGTTCAATCACGGAAGTGTGTGTGACCATGGGTTTGAGGACATTTACTAGAACCAGATGGGGTCATCAGAAAACGCAAAACTAAAGATAATGGCAGTTCCCTTATATCTACTAGTAGTCATTAGGTAGAAAAGAGAGAGTCTCCAATAGCACCTCCTTAATCTATGACTTATTGTTGACAGGGCTAGTTTTGTTATAGCCCAGTGATGTAATACATTTGTGATCACCTCATGGTTGCAAGGTGTGTGTCCTGTCCAGAAGATGATAATTTTTGCTATTATTTTTATATTCTAGCATTTACATTCTTGACAACTTCACTTCTGTATGTTCCCTCAATTGTAGCCAGGGCAGTATAAATGGGTTGTTTAGGGCTAATCATTCAGCTGCCATTGTTTTTCAACATCTCAAGCAGGCATAATTCTCTGGATTTACTGCTATTCATGCTATTCATATAAAATACTCCTCTAGCCAAGGCTGAGAATAGCTATTATCTTTGGGTATTAAGAAGTATTTAGAAGGCAGTTTGGTGATATACCAATCTAACTAAAGGACACTAAGAGGGTTTTTTCCCTTTGTACTTATTTATGCCTGGGTATGATTGTTAATTGAGGTTATATGAACAGTCGTGGATTATTTCCTGCGAATTAGATTCTAATCTTCAGCAGGGACAATTGATTACCTCAAAGCAGTTGGTTACCTCAAAGATGGCTGGGCCAGGTTACATGCCTACCCAGTTCATAAGGGCTCTTGGTAGTCCTACTCCATCTGCCACCACAGTGAGGAGTGAACAGGTGATGGAGAGAGAGCATAGTGATGGAATAGTGGAGAAGAGTTTGCACTGTGGAGAGGAGAATCTGGTTACATGTCAGTAGTGATGGATGAGAGAGGGCTGAGGTCAATGGTGAATCATGTCTTTGCCCAATGAGTTTGATGATATGTCACACACATTCCAGAGCTTAAGAAATGTAGGCTCAGTCCCAAACAAGCTGCCCAGATGTGGGGTCACCCTAGATCTTGGCAATCACAGAGGCCTGGGGTAAGAAATGACCCACATTTAGACTAGATATCTCTAAAAGGCCACTGTGTCTTGTGATGCTGCTGAGAGAATTGTGTGGGTCAATGACTCCTCGATGGGGCAAAGGCTCTATTTAATGCCTGAGAACCTTGTTGTCATTGATGACTTGTGGATGTGCCATGACTTGAGTTTGTGTTTATGTCTGCCACCAAGGAGCATGCTGGTATGAGTTACCTGTGCTGCCACCTGATACATTAGTGGTGATCAGGTGTGGACTGCTGTTAAGGGCCATGTCTGGATCCAGGAACTTAATATTGCCATGTCTGTTTTGATGGCTATAGCCAGAGCTACTGCCAAAGGCCATGATTGGCCATGGTCCGTGCTGCAGCTTGAAGCCATGATGCTATTAGTGACCCCAGCTGCATTGGAGGGATTTATCCAGTTCCACAGCCCTCCTGTAAGCAGAGCAACTAAGCTACTTTCATGCTCATACCCATGAGATCAGAAGTATACTTGAAAAAGAGGGACATAGAAGACTTCGGTGAAAAACCTACCTACATTCCCATACACCTCCACTCATCTCCTACCTCACTACACACACACACACACACACACACACACACACACACACACACACTGTTCTCGACATTATCTTCCAAGCTCCTACACAACATCTGACAGAGCTCTTAAAAGCAAATGGATCTTCTAGCCCAAAGTTCCAAAGTCCTTCCATAGTCCTCCCCAAAACATGGTCAGGTTGCCACAGGAATACCCCACTATGTTGGTACTAATTTGTCTTAGTCAGGGTTTCTATTCCTGCACAAACATCATGACCAAGAAGCATTTGGGGAGGAAAGGGCTTATTCAGTTTACATTTCCACATTGCTGGTCATCGCTGAAGAAGTCAGGACTGGAACTCAAGCAGGTCAGNNAGCAGGAGGTGATACAGAGGCCATAGAGGGATGTTCTTTACTGGCTTGCTTCCACTTACTTGCTCAGCCTGCTCTCTTATAGAACCCAAGTCTATCAGCCCAGAGATGGCACCACCCACAAGGGGACCTCCCTGCTTGATCACTAATTGAGAAAATGCCTTAGAGCTGGATCTTGTGGAGGCATTTCCCCAACTGAAGCTGCTTTCTCTGTGATAATTCCAGCTGTGTCAAGTTGACACAAAACTAGCCAGTACAGTCTGCAACACCAATCTCTAGTCTCTCAGACAAGCTTCAGATTGGCCCTCCTGTGGGACATGCCACTGTGGCTGCATGGCCCCAGTCACTGTTTAGGGAAGTTTATGTGGAAACAGCCACTACCTTGTCATTCCTCTTACATGAGGATAACATAAATGAATGGAACTGTCCCCCCACCCCCACCCCCGGAGCAAGGTAAAAATGGTTGGGGAGATGACAGAGAAGAACTGAAAAGTGTTTGTGTTGGGGTATATGATGTGAAATCCCCCAAATCATTAAAAATGTTATGTTGGGACCAAAAAAGCAGTCATGCCACTGTTGCATGGATAAGAACATCCTATCAGTATAGTTTTATAGTCTTTAGGATAAAAAGATATTGGGTAAGTAAAGTGTTGATTTTATTTTCACTTGTAGCATGAATATCTCAGTCTTCTTTTTGACATATTGAAAACTAGCCAGCAAGGAGGCCATGTCCTATCCAGTTCTAGGATGCTTTGATAGATGTTGTAACTGGTGTGTGGTATATCCAGAAATAGGATTTTGTCCTCTACTGATTTGGGGAAGCCAAAAGGACTGACTGTGGTGGTTGGAAACTGTATGGTCTCCACAGACTCATATGTTTGAATGCTTAGCCCTGAAGAGAAAGGCTTTACTAGGATGTGTGGCCTTGTTGGAATAGGTGAGGTCTTGTTAGAGAAAATGTGTTACTGTGGAGATGGATCTTGAAGTCATATATATATATGACTTCAGATATATGTATATATATATATATATATATATATATATATATGAATATA
Source organism: Mus pahari (assembly GCF_900095145.1). Lineage (NCBI taxonomy): Eukaryota > Metazoa > Chordata > Mammalia > Rodentia > Muridae > Mus > Mus pahari. The sequence goes on along the minus strand of NC_034592.1, from coordinate 34,094,273 downwards.
TATATCTGATGATATATATATATATATATATATATATATATATATATATCGATATATAGTCAAGTGATACCCAATGTTGATACAATGTTACACAGTCTTTTCCTTCTGCCTTCAGACCAAGACGTAGAACTCTCAGCTCCTTCTCTGTTACCATGTCTGCCTAGATTCTGCCAGGCTTTGCACCATAATAATAATTGATTGACCTTCTAAACTTGTAAAATACCTCCAATTAAATGTTTCTCAGAAGTGTTCCCTTGGTCATGGGGTATCATCCCTGCAAAAGACCAGCCTGAGAAAGTAGTGTTTCAGAGCAGTGAAAGGAAACAACTTGAAGTCAAATTGTGGGCAGGAGCTGGCAACCTATGTTTGGCTGAGATAGCATTCCACCTGCTCTATCTCCCTCCCTACCCCTGCCTCTCTCTCCCTCTGTGTGTTTTTCTTTCTTCTAGACAACTTTTTTTTTGCTATCCTAAAGCTCTCTGATTGAGACAGACAGTTTCCTATTGAGACAGCTCTTCTGCTAATAAAAATTCTAAAAGCAGGGCCAGGCATGGTGGCACATGCCTCTAATCCCAGCACTCAGGAGGCAGAGGCAGGCAGATTTCTGATTTCGAGGTCAGCCTGGTCTACAAAGTGAGTTCCAGGACATCCAGGGCAATACAGAGAAACCCTATCACGAAAAATCAAAAAAAAAAAAAACAAAAACTTAATTGAGAACCCTACATTCCTCTGGCCCCAGAGGCAGGGGCAGGCGGATTTCTGAGTTCGAGGCCAGCCTGGTCTACAAAGTGAGTTCCAGGACAGCCAGGGCTATACAGAGAAACCCTGTCACGAAAAATCAAAAAAAAAAAAAAAAGTTATATGTATGGCTGCTATGAATGGCTGCTATGTATGTATGTATGTATGTGTGCCTGTGCACCACATGCATGCCTGGTGCTTGTGAAAGCCAGAGGAGGGCACTGGAATCCCTGGAACTGGAGTTNAAAAAAAAAAAAAAAAAAAAAAAAAAAAAAAAAAAAAATCTAAAAGCTCTCTGGATAGCACATTGGGTTTTCTGATGAAAGCTAAAAATCCTATTAGAAAAATTCTCAAATTAATTCTTGGGTTTTCTGCTCAAAGTCAGAAGGCCAGAAAGGATTCTAGAAGAGCTATGTTTTCTCTTTAGACAGCCTTCTCCTGATAGCTGCTAGAAAATATTCTAAAAGAGGTATGCCAGATCTTTAAGGAATTCTTGGGATTTCTGAGTCTAAAAGAGCTATAAAAAAATGCTAAAAGAGCTATGTTTGATCTCCATAGTTTTTCTGATTTAAAAAATTCTTAAAGCTGTTATCACTCTCCAGAGATCTCCATATAGCACAGCTCTCACTAGAGAAAAATTTTAAAGAACTGCTACCACTTTCTACTATCTCATCTCATGAGGGTCAAAAGCCCAGTTTTATATTTATGTATCAATTCAGTTATTTATTTCAGGTTGGCTTTTTGCTTGTAATATGAATCAGCATCTTGTGACCCCAGGCCCTTAATTTGTAGGAGACAGCAAGCACATATTTTCTTTTAACATTACAAAAAGAATTCAAAGATCTGTTTGACTCTGTTAAACACAGAAAATAAGCACAGGTCCCACAATTGGGTGGGACCCCATCCTGAAATTACCATTTCTACCATACCTTAATCTATCCCAGAAGACCCTGAACTGAGGAATTTGTCTGTCATTGTAAGCATAGCAAAAAAAACTTATATGTGTGGGATCACCTTCAATCTCTACTCCCTAAATCTCTTTGTCTCCTTCCTTAGTATCTTTCTGATAAGTTTGCTCATAGTGTAGTTATTTCTTTTCCTTTAGATTCATGAGCCCTTCATATAGTTCATACTGAATTGTTATTTTTTGCATTGTTGAGAAATTATATATTTTTGAATCCTTGTTTTTAGAGTTTGTTCCATAGCCTTAAGGTCCTGAAGGTCCCAGCATTTACCATTTTACTGAGACATTAGCCACACCTTTATCTCATAGACACAAGATTTTACTGATTACCATGTGTAGGGGCCTCCCAGCTCTCTGTCGCCACTGGACCACCTGCGGTTATATTCTTCAGATCAGCCAATCCTACCTTACCATTTATACTAATCACTGTCCTTCAAAGCCCAGTCCCCTGCAGGCACTAAAATCCACTGGCGGTAACCTTCAGATCCACCAGAGCTTCTCTACCATCTCTGTGTCTCCACCACCTACTGAGAAGACTGTTTGATGTCCCAGAAGACTTTGGACCAGCCTACAGACATTCACCTGTGTCCTGATCTTTGGACCCACCTATGGACATTCGCCTGTGCCTTCAAAGCCTGGGGATTGGGACTGTGGGTTTTTTCCACACTATATAAACTGAGTTCCATCATTGGGCCACGATCAAAATATTTTTGTCCTGGCCTCATATTCCTTTCGCAGTCTATTCCCCCTCAGGACAGCCCTGCCCTTCAGGAGGAACCTAGAGTGGGTGTTTCTGCTGGCGGAAACACCCAACCATGGAATTGTTAACATTAACAGGGAGAACACGTCTTGAAGGAGGAACATAGAATATATTCATTATTATACAAACAAGCCTTATATGCCCACAGTAGCCATGGCCACTTGTGGAGGCCCATGCCTGCTAGTCCTGTCTCAGGGTCAGGAAACATAGCATTTTGTACCCACCTAGGTCATGCCAGAGCTGGCACTTCACAGCAATTCTTAAGCTAATTAAGAAAAAAGTAGGTGGCAGGAATTGGAGTATTGCGATAGGCCTGACTGTGCTTTGGTAGGAGGAGTATGGATTTGGAGACTTTGAATTAGAAAAAATACTTTAAGTGGATCTTAGCGGTCCATGCTGGTAGAAATGTGGTGCTGAGGGTGATTTCAACTACATAGCACAAGAGGTTTCAGAGGAGACAAGTTTTACTATATTGCCTAGCCATCATTTGTGTGATAGTTTGGTGAAGAATATGGCTGCTTTTAGGCCTGTCAGAAGAGTCTGCCTCAATCTTAGGTAAAGAGATATAGATTAATTGCATTAGCAAGGAAATTTCAAAAGATCCTAGCATGGATTCTTTCCTGTGGTTACTCTTATGAATAATGTTTTAATGAAAGGCAGAAAACTAAACATGGGGGGTGGGGTGGAGAATATATGGTTCAAGAATTAAAGGGGAACCAAGAAGTAGAATGAAGCTAAATCCTGTGTTTAAGAAAATAAACAGATTAAAGATACTAAATGGAAGTAAGGAAGTGGTAACTTGGGAGCAATATCCCACCCAGTTAAATTTCCATCTTTTGAAACGGAATTAAAGAAAAGCTTATATCCAAGTATGGATATAAGACTCCTTTAAGGAGTCTCTAGTCTAGCACTCAGGAGACAGAAGAATGTAGATCTTTCAGTTTAAGGTCATTGTGGTCTACAGATAAAGTTCTAGGATAGCCAAGCTTAGGCACTGAAGAAAACCTTTTGAAAACAAAAAGCTGGTGAAGATATAATAGAACAAGAAGGTCATGCTCCAGCCCAGGCAAGCAGCAGAACTTGGCACCTTTACCCATGTGGTTCTGGCTTTCAAATCAAGAACAGAAGAAACTGGCTATGGAATTTCCCTCCCAGACTAAGAATGTGTTAGGGGTGTCTTTGCATGGAGGTCCAGAGAGGCCATTAAGGGAAAGGAGACACTGAATCTCCCTCCACAACTGAGGAAATATTCAGAGGCCAGGTGTGGTAAGAGTGGCCCTGAATGTGGGTCTAAAGGGGCTATTATGTGAAGTTCTAAAGGTCAAACCTAGAATGCCTTAGAGCCTTGGTTACCTGGTGCTAACTGGATGTGGCACCAATCCAAAAGAAAGAATTGTGTTGCAGCCAACAAAGCTGGAAAGAGTTGGAGAACTGGAAAGAGTTGGTTTGAGTAAGTAGGGCTTCTATATACTCCTATTTTTTAATGTGTGGCCAATGAAGAGTGATACTATAAGAAGGTATGGCTTTGTTGGAGTAGGTATGGTTTTGTTCAAGAAAGTGTCCTTATGGAGGCAGAATTGAAGTGACATATATGATTAAGGTCTGCCCAGACTTTACAATCTATCACACATTCTTATTCTCCTGCCTTCAGATCAAGATGTAAAACTCTCATCTTTTTCTCCAGCATCATGTCTGCCTTGATTCTGCCATCTTTGCCATCATGATGATAATGGATTGAACCTTCAATAAATGCTTTCCTTTACAAGAGTCACCTTGGTAATAGTATTGCTTCACAGCAATGAAAATCCTAAGACATTAACCACATTCTATATTGTTTCTAGAATGTTTAGCTCCTCCATTAAACCTCTAAGGAGGTATTATATATTCTCTTCTGAGAATAATAAGTACATAATTTTGGTTTGTTTGATCTTTTGTATGTACATTGATATTGCAGAGTTTGAGTTCAATTACTTATCTTTATTCCTGTTTTCTTAGAATGTACTTTTCTCTGCTGTGATGGATGATGACAAAGAGTAATACAAAGAGGAACTATGGATACAGAGGTATGTGAGTTGGCGTGATTGATTTGGCAGGAAAGTCTAGCTTTCTAAGTTAGTTGCACCAAAGAAAGATTCTATATCTAGCAAGATGCTTTCTCTGAGCATTCTTGCTGAGTCTTGGATCACAGTCAGTCAGAGAAGTCTAATTTTCATAGCTACAAATCAACAAAGATAATTTTTTGGAAAGGAATTAATTAAAGGTTTTAGTGTATGGATTCAAAGCACAGAATTAATCTCTAAGCTTCTCAGAGTGTGTGAAATGCATAATATCAGTAATTATATAAGTCAAGAGCCGCAACAAGCTTATAAAGAAGGTATGTCAAAAAATACCTTTTATACTTACATTTCCTCCTGTCTGCTCTTCAATATCTAATGCTTAAAAAAGATAAATTACCTAATAGAAGAATTTAAAATAAATAATATTATTCATATCAATATTTTAATTTTCCATATATATATATATATATATATATATATATATATATACACACATACATATAAGTATGTGTGTTTGATCTATTGAATTTTAATTTGTTCTATTTCTCAATCACTGAGAGCATTAGAACAAAATTGTACAGAAGTTCAGATAGAAATACAGGGAGGATGTTCTAATAAAGTTTGGTATCAGGGACATATTCTAATCTTAATTAAAATACTGGACACAAGAATAGTAGTTATTTTTCTTTTATTCCTCTACATTTTCAATAGCAAGAACAACATTTCTTATCCATTGCATTAAATTAATCTTAAGCATATTTTTAACTAGTGGGCTAGGTTTGTGTTTTGGTAAAAATTAGAGAGTTATCTCTTGGTATTCAGAGGAATTAATGCAAAAACCCCGTTGATGCCAAAATCCATGGCTAGTTGAGTGCCTTATATAAAGTAGATTATTATGTGTATAAACCTTCTCTATGTTTCTTTTGTCAGGTATCTCTAGACTACATATAATATGAAATGCATATAACAACTATACAAATAGTTGCTAATATTTACTCTTTAGGATACAGTGAACAAAATGTCTACTTATGTCAAGTACATTTTTTTTAATACTTTCGACCATTGGTTTAGATAGCAAGTAAACATAAGCAAGGCAGGGGGCACCATGTGCTTTACAGTGTATCACAGGTTGTCTAGCATGTTTGTGTGTGTGTGTGTGTGTGTGTGTGTGTGTGTGTGTATGTGTGTTATAATTGAGACAATAACTATTCAGTTTAGTTTTCGTCTGTAAAAAATTTGCATTTTTATTATGAAAGAAAATCAAAATAGAAATTTCCTACTATATTGAAAACCTTAAAAGAATCTTGTTATCCTATGGTCCTCATTCTGATATAGACCTACTAGAAAAAAATTAGTCAATCCATTAGATGTGTTCAATAAGGTCTAAAACATCAGGCAAAGGTTAGTGCTTTCTAATTATGATCATTAGCATCTCAATTTCTGTATTTTGTTCTCTTCTGGGTATTTGAAACTCTATTCTACTGACACAAAAATGCTTTGGGAATTGACTTGGGACTGCCTGAGGAACATTCACTACATTCAATAGAAACATCAATTTGATGATGTCTATATTAATGTAAAAATATTTGAATAGCAAAACAATTTGGTGTTTTGTCATATTTAAGAGACACTCTCAGATTAGGTCAGAACATGGCATATGCTATTTTCAAGTTTCAGGTAGATTTTCCTCACTTAACACCAATATTTAAAAGTTATGGCATTTGTACAATCGAATTAAAATTGTAGGTCCAAACGGACTTAATAAAGAATTTTCTATTATTTCTAGGTCTACTGTTATTATCCTTGTCATATTAAGAGAGGAGCTATTAATAACATTGCTTCCCTTTTCACCAGTAATAAGAGACTTTAAAATTTGTGATTTTCATTTTAAATAAAATTGAAAATCAATGCATGTAGTGCATTTTTCCCCAATTACCCATGGGCTTAAAAATAACCTCTAAGTGATGTACTCAGGATGTTCAATTAAGAATTCTTCCAAAGAAGTGGATTGAGTATCAGCAATCAGAATGTCTTAGTGGAGAAAAAGCATTCACTATATTTATTAAGCTTAGTAAAATAGACCCTTGGGAAGCAAAAGATGCCTTTGGTTAATCTCAAAGCCTTAGCATTTTATCTCACAATTCACTCTCCCTCTCCAGATGTGAATTCAAAGGAAGGCATTCTTTCTTCATTACTTACTTTAATAATGCTTTACAATATCCGCAGTAAAGTTCATTGTTTATATTAATGGCTACAATAGAAGTTTTCACATTGCGCCATGAACAATTTCTAGTATTTTTAGGCTTTCTGAGGTTATGTGCAAATCTTTCAGTATCCTGCAAGTTCTAACAATTTAAAATTTGGAGTTTTCATTCCTTATTAAATCTGAGAAACCAGTAGGAAAGAAGAAGGACCTGGAAGGATTGTTAATGTTTTATTTCTATCTGAACAACATGAACTTAGATGTCACAGGATTGTTATTCCAAGTAAAAGTAGTCTACTTTTGTGAAGATCAACATTTCATATTTTTCCATACCAATGAGCATTTATTTATATAGTACTTTTCAAGTTTCTCATCATTTCCCTCATTTGCTTAAAGTTAAAAAAAATTACTAGTAACTGGAAATAGGACACAGAGATCCAGGAAATGTAATTTGGCAATAAATGCTGTTTTCGAAGTACACTGCACGGTTTGTGGATAAATATTTCTTTAATGTGTGTAATTACTGGATCAGCAGAATAAATGTGGTCATGTCCTTGTAATTAATACATTGTCAAAAGTTCATTTAAGAATAATAATTTTACTGGGAAAGTGCTGTCTATGTGTTTCCTGCAATAATTTGTTAAATTAAGTGCAATAAATATAAAAGTATGCTTAAAAATCTCTTTTGAACCTCCTTTTCACTACATCTTTAAAAAAAGCTTTTAAGTCTCCCTCACACACATGCTCCTATACTCCAGTCCATTTTCATTCAACAAAGTGTCACAATAGACTTTTCTATCAATGACAATTCTCCAAAAAACCATTATATTTTAAAATCAATTCTAGCTTACATTGACAAATATTTATTCATGAATTATGAAAACTGACATCTGGCCTTGGCCATAATATTAGGCACCGCTAAGTCAGGCCTATAGCTTCTGTAATGAGTTGAGCATTTACTTGTAGAAGGAAGTCATTACCACACAGAATTTTAGGGATGCTCAATGTGACCCCTTATTTTATAGTTTTGTCATGCTGCTCCAAGCTCTGGAAGCTGTTGATGGAAGGCTGCTCAGACTCTGATCACAGAAACAGCCTGGACACATGATGAATTGAAAGTGCTTTCTTTATGGTCATTTGGCCAAAAGGCTAGGATATCAGAGTTTATAGTATTTGACATTGCTACCTGTGTCAAACCTGTAGCTGAAAGTTCGCTAAGTAAAATGCAAAAAGAAAAAAAAAAAAAAGAATACTCAGGATGGTCAAGAGTGTAGTATAGTGACCAGAAGATGCTCCGTAAAGTGGGCTGGGCTAGCAAAGGCCTTTAACTTTTCACTCAACTGTTGGATGATAGGAAAAAGACAAAACCAACCAAGTAGCAACAGATTAAAACAGGAGTAAAACAGGTGACATAAGGAATGGAACACTGGTATGCCAATAAGCATAGGCTATTTATATCATAAACATGGTAGTATCTCCATGTCCTCTGGGTTTTCAGATTTCTGGTCATAATAAGCATTTATAACAGTTCTAGGTAAATATTACAGTGTGTGTGTGTGTGTGTGTGTGTGTGTGTGTCTGTTGTGCATCTCTCTGTTTGAATCTCAATCAATTTTTCTATTGATTTCAAATAAGCCTTTATTGTTAACCTGCCCACAGAAAATTGACTCAGCTTTGAGTAGGTGGCTAGTTTGCAGATAAATTAGACTTTCTGTTTCCACAGGACATTCTGTCCTACAGTAGATTAATTTCTCTCTTTTGTTCTTTCAAAGTGATTCCAGGTCAGATTTACTCTACTATGTACTAAAACACAGCTGAAAAAATCAATTATTTAAGATCTATTTGAATCTTCTGAGGAAAAAATATTAAAATTTCATATTAAATATTTGCTTACTTTGATTACAAATGTATAAACCTCTACTCTCTTCATAATATGCTGTCTTTTATTCAATTTCTGCTTCCTTTACCTTTTCTAGCTGGGCTCTTTTGAAAAGCATCCTTCCCCTCTTATTTGGCATTTTCATAGAATTACTCAACTATTGTAGTCTCTGCTTTCCTCATAGTGAAGACTGATGGACAGTGCTGAAAGATTTGCAAACATTTTTAGGAAATTGCCTAACCAACAGTTAGTGTCCTCTAGTATAAATTATGTTCTCACCTAACTGCAAAAATACCAGTTAATCCATTTTCTATTGCTATAACCAGCCACCTGTGGCTGTGTACTTACTAAGTAGGAGAATGCATTAAGATCATGAAAAATGTAACTCCTGATACCGACAGTGTAGCCTCTGATGAGGCCTGATATTTGATAGCATGATAACGGGAGCATAGATGAGAAGGATTAAAACAAAATCAGAGAGGAAGCCTGAGCAAGTTTCTGGAAGTAGTTTGCGCCTTAGAACAATAAAGAGAAGAGTCCAAATAACGTAAGACTCCATGCTATCCTTGTTTTCTCCTCTCTTAAGACAAACACTGTTGTAGCTAATGGCTGATGATATATTTAAACCTTACCAGTCAAACACTAAATATCTTGTGCCTTTTTGCCTTCAGATCTTATTGAGGTAACCCTAGGAAGCACATGGAAGGGAACTAGGAAAGTCCATCCAATATTTTGAGGAAACTTAAATCATGACATACAAAACCATACTGTGTGCAGTAAGTACATACAGAGTGTTAATAACCATGAGTTAATGGAACACTATCCCTGTATATGAATTTATAGAGAATAGATTATTTAGAATTCAGAAGCTAACTTGCAAAGATGTTTTGAGAAGTTAAGTAAGGGGTTGCAACCTTTGCTATGAGCAAAGAGTGGCTGTTTTAAATTAAGTGCATTATGGAGACAAACTTCAAGGCCACCAAACTAACATTAAGCTTCTTTCTTTGCATGGGTGCCTGGTCCTGCTTGTTCCTCTGTTCCTGTTTTTGTCTAAAGACATGCCTTTGCATATATGGTCATATCATTCTAAATGTAAGGATTTTAACACGAACAGATTGATGTTGCCTCTGATTTTCCTTCAGTTTGGTCTCCAATGACCTTTTTCTAAGGTCAATTCATGCTGGATTGATCATTAGAAGTTTATGGATGTTTCTTCCTTGGAAAGAAGAAGTAGAAGTATAGATTGTGTTGTATTAATTTGGGTGCAGTACATTATAGTTGAAGATCGCACAGTGACATCTGGGACCTTGCCAAACAGCATCCAGAATGTGACATACATCAAGCCATATATCAGATGAACAATGGATTGATCATCTTTCAGTGAGTGTTTTGACTTTTCTTGTAGCTGTGACGTACAATCTGACAGAAGCAACCTTTCAGGGTTTAAGATGGTACTGTTGATCCTTGTAGGAAAGGTACAATGGTGTACATGACAACAGTAGCATACGTATATCTAGGACTCTTTGGATTCTGGCTCATTAGAAAGCAGAAAGATGAAACTGGAAACAGGAGTGATAATCAAAACTGATACTCGATGGACTGAATCTGCCAGCTGAGCCTGGTTATTCTTTAAATCTGTATGTAGTCTCAAATATACTTAATGAGATCTAGAATCAGCAGGGAGACAGACCTCTTAGCATATCTGATAGGGTTAATATTGATTAGGTTATCTGAGATACAAAGACCATCACACCATTGGGGAAGTAGGGATGGGGACCATTCATTGGACTGAGATCCAGGAAAATAAAAGAAAAGCAAAAGTGAGCTCCTCACAGCTTTCATTTGTGTTTTCTTTCTACCTACAGACATAAAGTGGCCACAGGTAAAGCTTCTGCCAATGTTACTCACTTTCCATGACATATTTAACACTTGAACTAGGAACCAAAATGAAAACCTTCCTTAAACCTCTTTTATCAGCATTAAGTTAGTAAAGCAACAAGAAAGTTACTAGGACAAAAATTTGGGAGCAAATAGGAAGGCCACAGCTCTGCCAAAGCTGAAGATGTTCTTCCTTTGGTCTCTGGAACAAGCTCACTGGAAGAATGTGGAACGTTCTTGCTAATAAATTTCAAATACTGGAAGCAGAGCCTCATGCGTGATTTTTGAAAAATCTTAGAAGAAAAGAAGCCTGAGAGAAAAGTCCTTAGATGCATGACCGATGAGATCTCTGAGGGGAAAGAGGTTATGTGCTACAGTTGCAAGAAAGAGTAGCTACCTAAATCTAAGATGTCTAGCTATTTCATCATGAGCCCTTGATGCTGGAAATGGAATTGCTAGACATTGCATTTGAACTTCTGGATTTTTTTGTTTGTTTGTTAAATTACTCCTTCCACATCAATTGTCCCAACTTAGAAGAAGAATGTTTATTTTGTGCATTGGTTGGAAACTTTGATGGTTTAATTGTAATCAGAAAGGAAAGATTAAAAAAAAAAAAGAAATGAAAGATTATAGATGCGGGATGGACATAGATAACATTTTAAATGTTGGAGTTATTATAGACTATAGGGACCTCTTAAGTTGGATTATATTTTGACAACATGAGAAGATTATGACGCCATGGGTTCAAGGCATTGAATGTTATGACTAAATGATGACAAATGTTTGTTGTCAAGTAGACAAGAGCTGGGTTTGTAATGAGTATTTTCAATTATCATCTTCATGAAAGATAGAATCATCGAGGTGACAAACCTCTGTACATATTTTCAGGAGAGTGCCTTTTTCAGGCCAGTTGAGGTAGGACACCCCATTCACTGTATGTTGCAATGTTCCCTGGCCTGAAGGCCTGAAACATAGAAACTAGAGAAAGAGGGCTCTGCCGAAGCATCCATTTCTCTTCTTCTTGACTACAGACACAAGGCAACCAGATGATTTAAACTCCTTAGCTTTCCCACCATGACAAATTACACCCTTGAACTGGGAGCCCAAATAAACCCCTCCTTCCTTATATTGCTCTGTCAGGGTATTTTATTGCTTTAACAGGAAAACTAACTAACACAATCCTACATCGCCAAAGGTTTCACATCTCTAAAAAACAGTTCCCAGCTGTTCAACATTTCAAACTGCTCAAGCACATGAGTGTTGGGAGGCTTTTTCACATTCAAATTGTAAGAGTAACCATGCAAAGATTTTTTAAAAAATGATCTTTTTCATTAGAAATTTCAATTTAAGTGGTCAACCCATTTTTATCTGCCAACTTTTAGTATTGGACAATTCTGTGTTTAATTACTGCCAGCAATACTGATGCAGGAAGCCTTATTTTAGCTTCTCCCAATTAAACAAGACCACTCCAGCAGTGCAGTTCCAGAGGTTAAAACAGAAAAGGACTATGGTCTATGGTGCCTGCCACTGGAAACAAACAGTAAGTATGAGGGAGAAACAAGATTCAGTATTTCCTGTAGCAGAAGCGCATCTGCAGAAGACTTTCCTTGTCTTCACGGGTTTAATAATAGGAAAAACAAAATAATAAAACCAGGTGTTAGCAATGCTTTGTCCTTGAAAACAGTCTCTAAAATGTACATGCTATAATATCCTTCAAAAAGAGAAAATTATGATTCGGGGAATAACATTTCTAAATTACCAATTATAAATTAAAGGCCCAGTATTCTAGAGTAAATATTCATTCATCAGTTCACTATATTAAAAATCAGAATCATTAAAAAACTGTGACCGTATGAAGAGATTATCAAAGAAAATATAATCCTAAAATATAGGGGGGGTGTTTTAAAGATTTCATTTGTTTATCATATGATATTGAGAATGATATTTGAGTGCCCTAGTTTTGAATGAATGTTTGCATTTGCATAATATTGCATGTTTCTTTGTAAAGAGTGGCAATGATATAAAATCCAAGGCTTAACATGTTAGCATAAGAATTATTTAGAAATTTGTAAGGCCAGGTTGTACTGTACTTGGTCTTTCTTCAAAGTGAGTTCTGAGACAAACCGGAGATATGCTTTCTAAGTCAGGGACCAGCATCCTTCTACTGTGGCAATTCGTCCCATTTTCTTTTTGCCATTATGACTTGCAGTAGAGGATTGCATCTTTTTCTTGCTTCAGTGGAATCAGTAGGAATGTTGTCAGGATTAAATGTGATAATTACTGCATTATAACTCATAGAACAGCTTGTGAATAAAACCCCAGGAAGGACGGAATAATATTACTATTATTATCAGTGTTATCATTAACCCAAAATGTAAATAACATAATTCAATAAAGATAAACAAGCACAATAGGTAGTTTGTGAGAATCACAATTTCAAACATTGTAAAATTATTTTGAAAGCCTGCAAAACATGTTTTAATAATATTTGAGAAGAAAGAGCAGTACATTATATGCCTCTCATTGTACAGCATTTTGGGAGAATTGTCTAGTAGTTTTTTTTTCCCCCTAGAACTTAAATTCTTTTTAATCTGAGAAAAAAATTCTAAGTCAGTTGTCAAACATATGGACTCTGGGGAAAATTTTATTTTCAGGTTAAAGATATAAAGACACCTTATCATATTATGTCATTACTGTCAAACTATTAAAATATAATTATATTGCTTAAAGTTGTATTTGTTATCATCCCAATAATCATGTCTTCATAACAGAGTCAGGCATATATTAAAAACTTGCTTGATATCATTAGTAGAATATGAATTATTAGAGAGAAGCATTCACAATAAGTTCAGCTGAACATGTGAAATAGAGGAAAATATCATTCATTTCAAATAAGATACAATTAAGTCACTATAGAAGACAAACTAGGTAGATGGTTCTGACATTTCTGTTTTATCACCTGAATATTTGCACTAAACTCTGAACCTTGAACATCATGGCATTTCTCATTGGGGTTGTGGCTGATAACAAAATGCTGTTGTGCTATAACTGGGATTCAAAGCACATAGACTGAGATCATGAGTACATATTTCCTCCTAGAGTTAATATTTTACTTTTCCAAGTAAAAGATGCCTTGAAGGGTCACCATTCTCCAACACGTTTGAAGTGGTGCTCTTTACTCGTTCTCAAACATTGTCAGCACAAGAACAAATGCTTAGCTAAGGCTCACATCTATCACTCCAGTTGGTACATATGGTAATTTTCTCTAAATTGGCTCCTTTGCTCAGGCTACTGTATCATCCTGAGATATTAAGTTTTTAAATTGGCTCTTCCCACCTCTTTTAACGTTAGATGGCTGATTGCTGTCACATAATTTAATGATCTAGTCCAATCTATACAATGACAGTGTAACATGGGCAAGATAATTGTGGATGGATTGCATGCCATTAATCAGTTGCCTTTTTTGTTCTTACATGTCCCCTTGCTTATCATTCAAGGAAGAAAATTGTCTTTTGACAGGGTCCCAATGCACTGTCTTACTGTCCAATAACAGCAAAGCTGAGTTTTTCAAATAGTAAATGAACATGTTCTAAGGAAGGTGGAAGTTAATTAAATAACATGTTTATATGAATTGCCTTGAGAAATTGGAAGTTTATCCGTATTCATAGAAAATCAGCTGTTGAAGCATTGTATATATTAAATGATTAAAAATAAGCAGATGTTCTCATTACAGATGAACAGACTGATTCAAGGGACTGTCCTGCATTGTGAAGAGGATAACACACAAAAGAACATTCTAACACTTGATAGGCTTCCTTCATGCCATTGACTTTAGAGAACAATGGCCAATTTGGCACATAATTTTTTTTCTTTTTTTTTAATTTATTATTATTTTCTTTATTTACATTTCAAATGCTATCCCAAAAGTTCCCTATACCCCACCCCCGCCCCCTGCTCCCCTACCCACCCACTCCCACTACTTGGCCCTGGCCTTCCCCTGTGCTGGGTCATATAAAGTTTACAAGACCAAGGGGCCTCTCATCCTAATGATGGCTGAATACGCCATCTTCTGCTACATGGCACATAATGTTATAAGGATAGTCCCTTCACTTAAGGTTATCTGCCATTCTGGAATGATGTATGCACCTTTAACCATTGTAACCTCCATAGCCTAGGTCAATCCTGAGTGTTTCTTCAACTAAACCAATACCTTTTTTTTTTCTTTCTTTCTTTCTCTTTTTTAGGTTAATTCAACTCTGTAAATAAGGTCTTCTTATTGGTGGACTTATCTAAAAGAAAACCTCTTCAAAGAGAGGCCACACAGTGAATGAAATAGCACATTTGATGTATTTATAACTGTGTCAAAGGAACTGTTACTAATATGAGTGTAAAGAGCCTACTTATGCTCAATATGCAAATTATAGTCATGATTGCTTTAAATTTAATATACTTTTTGGGGGGGTTGGGGAAACCAAGATCTATTTTAAAGTTATATTTTAAAATACTGTGTTCACATACCTACAATTTATATAAAATATGCTCTTAAGTGCCCTATCTCATGGGTTTACTCTCTTTCCTTTAAGCTTCATGGTTTGGATTTTCAAATTTAAAATTTTAGTAGACTATTCCTCCAATATATCTTGATACAGCAGTCAAAATAAAGATGGGATTTTTCTTTTTTTCTTTTGATATTACAACAGATATAGAGTTTATTCTCTACTCTTGTCTTTTGTCAATGTATGTTGTATATTATGGATTAAAATAAAATATGAGAATAAGTATGAGTCAAGAATGTATGTTTCTTAAGTACAGAGTGATGGCTCAGCTATTAAAAGTAATGGCTGTTCTTCTAAGACTTGGGTTCAATTCCTTAACTTACATGGATGATCAAAAGCATCTATACTTCCAATTCTATGGAAGGTGATGTACTCCAATTGCTTTCATAGACAGCAGACAAGTGGTGATGCACATATATACTTATATATGTACAGGCAAAGGACACACACACATATATATATATATATATATATATATATATATATATATACACTAAAAATAAAATAACTAAATATCAAAAGTATGTTGATAATAAATTGAAGGTAAGATATCATGATTGATAATAGACACAGGCTGCTTAACATTTACAAAAACAAGATTAAAAACAGAGAAAGAGAACTATGAAGTTATCTCAATGTTAAAATTATATGTGGATGATAATTCATCTTAGAAAATAACCAAATCTTTCAATATCTTACTTAGCTTTTGTTCTGTTTAAACAAAAGCAATATTTTAGACAGAAATGATCAATAAAAACTGATCAAATTATTTCTTCTAGTTGTCTTTCTGTTGTCATAAAAATATTTGCCTTTTCCTAATTCTATTGCCTTCTCTTAAACACCTCTATTCTCCCATTGGCTATAAGATGGCACTTCTTGATGAAAAGCATATGCTTTCATTTGTTTTGCCCTTTCACAGTATTCTAGTTTTTCCATACAATGAACAAAGTTAAGCCTCTTTAATAAGCAAGAATGCTACCATGGCACTTAAGTGAAACATGGAGAGACTGGCACCAGCTTATGGAGAACTTTATCAAACACCAGGACATATGAATGTGGAAAACTGAATTATCTGAAGTGGGCTTTAAATCAATTTTATCTTCATGGTTTTAACATCAAGAAGAGTTGTTACTTGTAAACCAATTGTTATGCAACTTAATGAACTAATTAGGAAAATCAGTTGCAATAATAGTATTGGTACAAACTGATCTGAATATAAAAAGTAGAATTAGAATTCTACTACCAAAATTTTCCATCTATACAAGCTATGTAATAACACCATTTCAAGGCATGCTCTTTTTAAAATTAATCATAAGTGGTTCTTCCTTCACAGCATCTGATTCCTATAATCTATTTATCTGTGAATATGACATGCCATACTATCCTCCTTGAGACATTTCTACTGTATCTATATGTATGTTTGATGCTTGCCAGGAAGATGTGAAATGACATTGTTTAAAGTGGCCCCAGTATCATGTCTCTTTGTGTTTCATTCACAAAATGAATGGATGCCATCCACATATGCACACTAATGCCTCCCTTAGAGACCACACTTGGGCTGGCAAGAGAACCCCACTGGTCACTTGAATCACAGAGTTGGAGACACTGAAACAAATTCACACACAATAACGACATGCAATCTTATTGTGGCCAGGGCCAATTTCTTGCTCTAACATTTGTAAAAAATGAAATTACAAACTCTAGAAAACATATATCACCCAGGGATCTTATCATTTGTTTCCTAAACTGTGCCTTTTTATATCAATGAATATTTCCTTCAAGAATCATTAAGCGATTGCTTTGATAGTTAAATAATTTGTATCTTAGTGATGAAGTATTTATGTGTAAAATTTAAGTAATCTGTTATAAAGGGAAACTTCAATTGTTCATGGACTAATGACACATGGGACAAATGGATGTCAAAGGGGAAATTTCATCTTCTCAGTGCTCCTTTTAGTGATAAAATACAATTTGTATGATTGTGAAGGAGCACTGTTTATTTTTCCAGTCAAAAAGTCACTGTCAAATGTGTGTTTGGGAAGGAAAAACAGTGCTAAAACAAATGTATCTCTGAGACATATCTAGGTTGTTTTAGAGAAGGAAAAAAACCTAGGGCAGTCTGTTAAAAATGAACATTTCCAATACAATTTGTCACCCATGCATAAATCTTGCTGACATTTTCAGTCACTTTAATAGCCTTCCCATTTTATAAATCAGTATGAACTTGCACGGTTGCAAAAAGTGTGTATTTTGAACATCTCATTTGCATACTTTACCAAAAGCCAATGAGGCAGGGGGAGCAACACTGGTGATCGTAATACGTGTTTGGGAAAAAGGCAGAGAGACCACTAATGGCTTTGCCTTTAGGGATTTCTGTACTCCATAGGGAACGAAAATGAGAAATATTTTTCAAACAGCAGGGGTAAAGGTTTTAAAACTAGAAACACATGGAGTGATAAAGATGTTAGTGCCACAGGGCGCATAGCAGGAAAAATTTACAATGTAAAAACTGTAATTTCAGCATTAGGAAGTAATAATCGTGTTTCATCATTGTTATTAAAGCATGACCCTTAAAGTCACATAAATTAGATATAAGTTTCAAGAGAAGTTTATTAATCTTTAGCAGGAAAGTATTAAGAAAGTTTATTATTGGATGAGGTTCTCAGGAGATTTTTTTCCTTTTTTTTTTCTTTTTCTTTTTTTTTTTTTTTTTGATTGCATGGAATTGGGGGAACATGGGTGTGGGTGCTGCTGCATTTCAAGGAAATCTATCATTGCAAAGAGTAAATAAAACTTAACTCACTATTACCCAATGGGTATAAATCATGCCTACAGAAAGCTCTTATTCCTTTAAATTAGTGATTTGAAGGGAAAACATGCATGTAGAGAAATGGAGGGAGCTTCTGCACCCAAATTAATATTCTTGTTCTGAACAAAAATTAGAACTAAATTAAAGTTTACTTTTAATGTGAAATTCATGACAAATAAACATTAATTAAATATGTTTTGGGCAACTTAAAGTTTGTAAAATATAACTAAAGCATGGAACTTTATGAGAATCTCTAGAGAAAAATTAGTTTAGAAAAGAATACAAGTCATCAGTGGGCATCAATGATAAAGAAATATATAAAAGGAGATTATTTTATTAGAATCTAATTTATTAATTATGAATAGATTAATTTTAAAGAATAAATATGATATTGGCCAAGTATATATAATTTCAAATCCTCTGCTTTAAAATTTGTTAGATCTTTCAGAAATTTTGCAAAATTCAGAACAAAAATCTCAGCACATTAAATAGAAAAGAGTATCATCATCATTTCTAGATAATTCAATTTTCTATTTATGATTTAAAATTCGTTAAACCAATTTTCCTTTAGCAATTGATTTTAACATTTATGTAGTAAGATAACATGAATAATAAAATGTTTGAAATTCTATCAATAATTATTAGCTGACACATGCAAAATTGTATTACCACAAAGTCATAAATATAAATTCTGGATATCGATAAATTGTTGAGTTACTAACTATAAGAAAAGTAGAAGAAATATAAATCTGTTTTCTATAATACAATAGTTTTTTTTTTCAGAGTTCTCTTTTACATTAACCTAGCATTCCTCATAAGAGTTCACATACATACCCAAATATCTTATATTTTAAAATTATGTATGTAACATGGAAAGAAATATATCTTTTAAGAATATATGGCATTGTTATTCTTTGGCACAGTCAACAAATGAACTACAGATCAGTAAAGTGTGGCTAGATAGAAAGCATAGAGAATTTAACTGAACAAAACCTCAGGATCATTCAAAATTAGATTAATTAAATGCAAAGAAGTTCCAATAAGATATGAAACTTACCTAAGAGACCTCATTTCAATAATGTCTGTGGATGATTTATTCAATAGCTACTCATTCATAGATGTTGCTTGTATTGTTCTGGTATGAATAACAACAAAATGTATTCAAATTTTTTCCAATAGACTAAAGTGATGTTTATATTCTCTGAAATGAAGAAGCTATGCATAGCAGCCACTAGACTGATAATCCATATTATCCAGAAAAATAACATAGTTCTCACTGCTTTATGAATTTGATTCAAGGAATGCAAAAATGACTCAGTGATACATTTTCAAGATATGGTCATAGGAATTGTTTTGTAGGAAGTTCATGGAAGGACTACAAGAACTGAGGCATGACCACCATATTGTTCTCAAGTCTTCTAAACTAAAAATTATGAGAATAAAATTTCACAGAAAAGCCACAGAGTGAGGCAAAGGTATCATGTGTTTGAAAAAGGAAAAAGAATCCAATTTGTATACGAATATGGCTAGAATGAGATGGGAATATCACAAGCAAGAGAAAAATAACACTGAACGATATAAAAGCAAGTTCATACATCTCAGGTTCAGATATTAAAAACAAATTATCATTAATCCTTTATATAGGAAGGTGACTAAATGTAAGCAACAAGAGTAGAGTAAGATCAGAATTTTGATCATTTTCAGGATGACAGAACTTTAATAAACATAGAAACATTGAAAATACTGTTGATTTAGAAGTAAATGAAAGGAATTGATTTTCCTTGAAAAGTTCTATTTCTGGTTTTGTCAGCTGTTTCACAGCTTTTCTATTTAATGTACAGCATTTTTCAGTTGTCTCAGTGTTCAATCTACTCAACAGAGCCCGTATCCTAAGACATGGGGAAATTCACTTTTTAGGATTTAATTAAATTTCAGGAAATGCAGGATATATTTACTGAATAATAGATAGTCAAGTTCTGCTTTGTTGTGCCTCAGTAACAAGTATTCACCAAACCGACGCCCATGCTTCTCACCACATGACAAACCATTTATAGAAAGGGCCTACAAGTCCCTGTCTCTGAAGAAAGAGTTAGAATGTATTAACTTATGTAGAAATGGAGACAGTTTGAATAAACACAATAAGAGAATTGTAAGATCAAGTGTGCTGGCACATGCTTTTAATCTTAACAATGGGGAGGCTGCACTATCTACATAAGAAGTACCATTGATGCGGGGATACATAGGGACACAGTGTCTCAAAAGCAAATACGAAACCATAAAAAGTACAGACTATCAACTCTGATAGAAACAAAACTATTTCTTGGTAGAAATGTAGAATGACTATATTTTAATCACTGGTTTTAACCTCTTTACAGATAGGGCGTGAGGAGGTGGACCAAAGCCTTTGCTGGAAGAGAAAATCAGTACGTATAATTTCATTAACAGAATAAGTAGATGGGGGACTCTCCATTGTATTTTTCAGGTTTATATTATCAAAGGGAGTTTGTTGGAAAGAAAGGAAATATGAATGCTTGTACCTTGTTAGTTATCTAGCATACTCTGACCTTCTTTGTCCTTCATGGTAATCATTGTACTAGGAACCACTCTGCCACAGAAGTTCATCTCCAATTCAATGAATTCAAATATAGGACAAAGTTCTGCCATTGGAATGGACTTGGGTATGACATTTGCCATGTTCATACAAGCTCCCACGTGTGCTCATCTTACCTTTTGCCTTATGTTGTCCAAGTGGTCAGCCCTGAAAACATGTGCTATGCAGTTATGATACAAAGACTTCGATTGTACTTCTCTATGTAGTTACACACACAGACACAAACACACGAGCACACGTGTGCATACCACCACCACCACCACTAATAACAAAAACAATAGCAGAATAGCAGCAGCAACAGCAGCAATTAAAGAAAAAGATGCCATGCGTTCGAAAGAGTGGTAGAGCAGAAGGTTTGAAAAGAGGAAAACAGAGAAGGAAAGATATAATTATAGTCTAATCTAAAAAAAACAAAATATAACTAATACTTATATCTCAGAAAAACCACATGTTGGGAGTAATGGCTCTGAGCTCAGATTGTCTGCTAAAGTAGCCAGAGTCCCTGGGATACAGGAGAGCGGGACATTCATTTTTGTCACTCTTGTATAGGATTATTTAGCACCACAGTTTAGTATTCTTAATATGTACTCTCTAATAAACTTTCTTCTTAATGTACAAGAATTCAAAAGTCTTCAATGTATTCCTGTTACTTAGAGAATAAAGTTTAAAAAAAACTGATCATGCCTTTCATATGTTTATATTTCTACTACTTCCCTATTATGTAAACCTTTAAATAAAAATGTTTTGTTGGATTTTTCCAACTTTTGACATTTTTCTGCTTTTGTGTCATGTACTTATCATTTTTTTTTTTTTGGTTTTTCGGGAGTATTTATCATTTTAACTTCCTAGTACTACATGTTTTTGAATGCATATCGATTCTTCATATCTGAGCATATACTGAAGACACTGTTCTCACGGCCTAGACATTACAACTGTTTCCTATAACAACAAAAATACTTTTAAACACAACTAGTTGCAAGTATCCTATATTATAGCATATATGGCATGCGTGATTTGCTGTAGTCGTTCATGTATTTGTGAAGAACAAAGAATTATTTCTCGTCTAAATCAGGATTCTCAGCATAGAATTAACTTTCAAATTGAGCATGGTCTTTCATAGCCCATGAGATATACTTGAGGGGCTACAACCAAACCTAAGCAACTATAGTTCAGAGAAGGTAGCCTTGTTATTAGTGGTGTCAGGAAACCAAGTGTTGAAACAGGAAAGAAAGATATGAGATTCATGTTTAGCATTGAGTATAAAAATTCTTCAAAAGAGATTTCTTTTTAATGTACACACAGAAGCTTTGAAATTCAGAATAGTAAGCATAATAGAAATGGGTTAAAATGTAAACACAGGATTGAATAGGACTCCAATAGCCAAATATGAACTGGCAAGTGATATTGTCTCAACTAGACCCTTGAACAGCAAAGCACTTAAGAAGCTTTTTAAAAAAGCAAAACAAAACAATACAAAAAATGTAAGTCTAGCAGCAACTGAACCATAAAGGAGAACATTCTAGACTATATCTTATTTCGTTAAGATTGGATGCCATTACAATAACAAACAAAAAAAGCAAAAAGAAAAAATGTTGGTATGTTTGCAGTGGTTAAAAGAAATTTTATGTGCTGCAGATGAGAAAACATATCACCCCTCAATAAAGGAATTATGTGTGAAGAATCTATACAGAGTTTCAAAAAAACTCAGAAATCAGGAGTGCTATTTATTTATGATATACCACAAGTATGTACATAACAGAACAAATCAAAGTTAGTTGTCATGTTGATTGATTAATTGTCATTGGATAAAGAAAATATATATAGATATATGTTTCAGGCATATGATCTAGAGGAACAAAATTGTGTCATTTTCAGAAAAATATATGAAACAGGAGATGACATGTTAGACAAAATAAGGTAGATTTAGAAGTATAAGTATGTCTTGATTTTTCTCATATGTACAATATAAACACACAAACACACACAAATGTAAATGGGGAACTATTTGTGAATAGGATATCTTATCAAAAGAAGAGATGGGGAGAAAGAGAAGATAATATAGGATGGTGTTATATTATGCAATTAATATACAATAAATAAGTAATAACAGGAAAAACAACTCTAAGAAATTTGGAAGATGATCTTGAAAGTTGTCTAAAATGTTTATAAAATTCATTCTATCAGTGATATTTGGCTTAGAGTTTCAAGTTATATAATTGTTTAGAAAGGAGACACACATTGTATAAATAATTACAATTAGAGAGTTCTTTCTATTAGTAGGTTTAATAAAAAGAGATAATGCTTTTGCACAAGTAAATATTTTTAAAGATATGTATAATTATATAAACTTATATTATAAGTATATATAGAAAATATATGGAAAATAAGACTACATCATTTTTCATTAAGAATGAATACTATTAAGATAACAAACAAGCAGAGCAAACATGTTGGTAAGGGTGTAGATGTAAAATTTATGTGTAATATACCTATAAAAATTATGTGTGTGTGTGTGTGTGTGTGTGTGTGTGTGTGTGTCCTCACTAGATCATGTCAGTTAAAGTATTTTTAAGTTACAAATGAATGGGAGAACTTTACTGTCAAGTAAACTTTACTGTTTAGTCATATGGTTTGATGACTCTTTACTTTATCTGTGCCATTAATGATGTTCAATGATGTTGTTTGCAGCGATTAATATTTTGTTGAAATGACCAAACTGACATATGAAAGGTTAAGAATATGAATTCTTCTTTTTAAATTAATTAATTAATTATTTCATAATCATTTGGAGTATTTAATGTGAAATTGCTACTTCTAAATAATTTGTTGGATATTCAGATAAATAGATAATTAAAACTTTTTGAGATGATGGCTGCATTAATTATTTTTCCATAATGCATATGTAGTTTGGCAAAAGAACATGTGAGAAACTACTATGACATCACAATCAACTTTTGAGAGATCCTTTTTGTAGTAGGCAGGTTATAATTGCAAAATGAATTAACATTTTTGATGTGAAATGATAGTATAATTTGGTACATTATTAACATTATTAAGAAATTGCATAATTTCTCTGATTACTTAGAAAAATAACAGAACCACAAATGGCAATTACTTAGCTGTAATTCAATTTTAACACTGAAAAAAGGCTTCCAATCTGGAGCCATGACATGACAGGAGCAGCTCCTTGCAGCACACTGTGGTAAGAATCTGGGCCATAGACGGTCCGTGCAGGGACACTAGCAGAGACAAGCAGATTTGTCACTCTAGGCTGAAACACATTGTTTTTTTTTTATGGAATTCTCTAAATTCATTTAAGGTCGATGGAAAAAAATAAAGGCAAGGCACTCAGAACTAAATTTGCGCTAATAATTTTGGATTAATTTATCAAACAAAAATGAGCAGAAGGCACTGGATTTTATGGATCATCTAAGAGTAAATGATCCTCTTGATGTGAAACTCATGAATTGGTTATAGCAGATGAATATGTTAGGAAGTAGAATGTGCCCTGTATGATATTTCTGACATCACTATAGTTCTATTTCTAGCTCAATTGATTAATTAATTGATGCATTGGAAATATACTGAAAGTGTAATGTAAAACTATTAACACTATGTGTTAAGTACAACGTATACAGATATATTGGCATGCTTTTGAACATCTAGGGAGAAATACCTTCTCTGGAAATTATCATCTCTAAAGCAGACAGATGCCACATGCAAATTAAGACTGTAAAATTACTTGATAAACAGATCAATCCAAATGACTAAGTAGAGTCTCAGACATCTCCCAGGGACAGTGGCTAACTCTAAGTTAGGAATTTGAGTGAGGAGCTCTGTCACACCTACACTTAAGTGGTGTGACAGAGAATGCCCTTCCTAGGCTAGACACTGCATAGTGGTTAAAAGAAATCTGGACTCCATGGTTTCCAGCCTTCTCACTTCTACTTGTATACCCAAGCCTCACCAGTCAAATTGCAGTTGAAACCACTAGGTCATTTAAGTGTGCCAGGTACTGAAAGCTCAAAATGCACAGTGTTGAAGGTTTGCAAGGAGTGGCAGTAAAAACTGAATGTCTATCTAGCAAGGGAATACATCATGTTTTTGGAAAATAGAACTAAAAATAGAACCACGTGGGAAGAATCAGAGTTCAAAACAGACCTGTTTGGTTTCTCCATGCTTTTCTGCCTTTCGCTGGTATATAGTGATTAGCTTCCTCTGTGAAGAACTGCAACATATCGGGAAGCAGAATTACAGAGACAGAAGAAATGCAGTTTTGCTGACAAGAGAATGTAGGGTGGAGTACCTGGCCTCTGACCTTTTAGCATCAAAGGAAATGAAAGGGGAGTCATTAAGTCTTCTCTCCTTTCAATTGGCTAACATTGGCTCTACACTCCCGAGAAGACTGTAGGAGGCTGACAGAGGAGCATCACTTGAGGAAAGAGGCTATTCACTTAAAGATACTGGTTGTCGCAGCATATCAAGTTCCTAGGTTCCATCTGTTCTTTGCTGCAGCATTTATACAAGAGCATCTTCTTTTATCCTACCCACCTTTGGATTATGGATAGTACTGGGGTGGGTTATTCATTTAGATTTGATGTCTTTGCAGGTCTTTATTGTAGTATCTCTCAGTGCAAATATTGCTTCTATTTTCTGTAATCTTTCACTATGCTGAATCTGAAGCACTATAAAAATACTAATTTTTTTGTCATGTGTCATATCAGAAAGTACTTTGGAAAAGATGAAGCCCAAATTTTCTTTCAGGGTTGCATATGTAGAAAAAAATCTATAAAACTCAAGTATCAGCATTCATACACAGTGAAGGATGCTACCATTCATTTGTATGCCCATTATGTTATCCTAACAGGCTCATTCCCCACCCTTGTTACTGTGCTACAAAGAACAGTTTAATAACTCTGATCTCTGACCCATGAGTATAAAGTCTCAAAAGCTAATTTCATATAATTGGGTGTGCTTTTTTTGTTGGGACTGCATCAGTTTGTTCTCAGAACTCTGAAGACTATACTTCATAGTTCTTAGCAAGGTTAGATAGAATAAGCCCCACAAATGCTTTCACCAGAATCAGGCTCCAGAGTCACTTTTTCCATTCGCTGTGGACATTTGTAAGACTTCAGACAGCTTGTGCATGTAGGAAAAAACATGGCAGTTCTTTTACTAGGGAAAAGTTTAATTGAATCTAAACCTGAATGTTCCCCTATTTCTATGGCACATCTGTCTGGGTGGCACAAAATGTATGTACTTTGAACATGTTAAACATTTTCAGGATTGTAAACCTATCTCAAAATTGTGTTGTAAATTATTATTATTCCTTCTGTATTATTTAATTTCTAAATGTGCACACATGAAAATCAGGCATTATTTGTTATCAAATCTGAAGAGTCTTAATTCTGAACTTTGTTTTCATTCAGGATGCTCTTTTGGTTTTTACTGGTTTCTTTGAGAATTTCATAAGCTTACATGAATCCTCTTCCTAACATGAAATAGCAGTGAAGAGTGTTCTATTGTAAGCAATAAGATTGGGCCTAGGTTTTACGGAATAGTGGGTGGATACTTGTGGTTTTGAAACAGGGTTGTGCTCTGTAGCACAGGTGGTCCTAAAATGTGCTATGTTTCTAGTTCTGTTTTTCAAGTCCTAGGATTGTGAATCTGCATCATTGTGTAGCTGCAGGTCTGTAATCTTGACTAAAATCTTTAAAAGATCCTTTTGTGGAAGAAAGATCAATGTTACTTTATATATATATATATATATATATATATCCAGAAAACAAATGCAAACATGTATCCAAGAAGGTGGATTCTGGTGTGCAGTATTTATTCTGTCATTCTTTTCCCTTCATAAGAGCAACATGTACATCATCTTCATTAAGGTTCTCTAGAAAAATGATATGTGTATGGTGTGTGTGTGTGTGTGTGTGTGTTTGTGCATGTATGTGTTTGTTTGTGTATTTGTTCACATCTGTGTGAACAAAAGTTCACCAAAAGAACTAACATACTTGATTCGGGAGGACTATGAAATCCTATTTTCTATTCTCTCTGCAAGTTGTACAATGAGGAACAGGAGTGGTGTAACTCATTGCAGCTCAGTGCGGCTATGAATTTGAAGACAACTATTATATATTTCAGAGACCTTAGAGCTAGGAGCTTGGATGTCCACATTTAGAGTCTATGTTCCAGCTCAAAAAGACAGCATTTACCTTTCCTACACCTTCATGTACTTTATACATTCTCAATGGACAACACAACTTCTGATGCTCATGAGAATAATCTTTTCTCTCAGAAGATCAGTTCAAATGCTTGTCTTTCAAAGAGCTTAGACACCCCAGAAATACTACTACTCTTAAATTAGACTTTCATTAACCTTGTCAAGTTGACATAACATTAATCATCACATCTTCCTCATGCTAGATATGCTAAGAGGACTCTATTAAATAGGTATTTGCCTTTAAGTCTTGGCAAGCACAAAGTGTGCCATGAGAATTAATTTGACCACAGAGCAAAACTGATTTGCACAGAAATCAATGATTGACTAAGTGGATCAGCCACTGTCTTTCCCCTGACAGTATGTTCTAGAACTGAGCTATTTCTTTGACATGTATCCTGTAGTAAAAAACACAAGAGGCAATGGATCACAATTTACATAGTGCAAACAGCAGTTATGATAATCCTAAATAAAGTCTCTTCTTTAACACTTCTTAAAATGTGTATCTTACGGGAACAATGAGAGTGTGTCCACTGAGGAGCTACAGAAAATGGATCAGCATTCTAAGAAGTAATTTCATTTTTCTCAGGGCAATTAATGAGAAAAACAAACTAAAATCAACATGTGTCCTGTAGTTCAAGCATATAAGGGGTTGTTTATACACAACAGAAAGTGAATATTTCATCCTATGACTTTCATTGTGTTACCATACAGCTCTCTGCAACTGATATGATGAGCGTACCTATTTCAACATGGAAACACAACCACTCTTTGAAATCACTATTCCTTTTCTTTTTGTCAGCTGTCTTCAAACTGTTCCCAGTAAATGTGAAATACCCTTGTTTTATGAGTAGTCCTTCTGTTTATCTTGGGAGTTTTAGGAGCAAGCACAATTTGTAAGGCAGTTTCTTACTCTTTTCTCTTCTTGATGATGTGCTTCAGTGTGGTTAGCTCATTCTCCCAACTACCCTTGACCTAAAGAGAACTAGGGTAAAATATTGATCATCAAGCTACGAAACCAATTTGTTCTATTGCAACATCACCAAGGAATGTACATTAGAAAAGAAATGCTCAAAGCTTTTAAGTTGTCACAAAGGGCAGGATCTACATAGATAAATTACTATGGTTTCTTTTTTTTCCTTTATGTTTTTTCTTCTTTTTTTCTTTTAAAAAAAATGTGTTAGCAAATGTAATCATAAATATACTATGTAAGCAGGAACCCCTAATAATTTATAAAGTAATACCCTGACTTATGTTGGGGTTATCTTATCCATCATTTGTGTATGTGAATATGTCTTAACCCATTCAGGTTTCCTATGTCTGTGTGTTCTATACTACCCTTTATTTGATTAATTAGTTATCATATATGTTTGTAACATTTTATTCAAATTGTACTTGGTTGTAAATCATCATTATGATGAAATTTTCTTTCTGAATGCTCACATTGAAATAATTTTCAGTATATTACCAAAAGGTTAAGACTTGTGGGAAAGAATAATGAATTAAGCTGATAATGTCAATATGTACTTTATTATTTTTTAATAACATTAACATATTTTGTAGTCCTTTTTGTATGTCAGGAATAATTCCAAGAACTTTACATTTGTTATTTTTAAGCTTTAAAAAAATTAAGTCTACTATTATTATGTATATTTATGCACATCTCTACATAGAAAATTAGTTCCAGAACAGTCAGGGCTATATAGAGATACCTTGTCTATAAATAAATAAATAGCCAGGAGAGGTGACTCTGTAGTTAGGTTTAGCAGCTGCTCTTCTAGAAGATCTAGGTTAGATTTCTAGCACATATACACACACACATTTTAGTTCGCAACAGTTTATAACTCCAATTTCAGGGGATACCAATATCATTTCTGGCCTCAACAGGAATGGTCTTGGTTCACAGATCGACATGTTGGCACACCATTCATACACACATGCACACACACACACACACACACACACACACACACACACACACACACAAATTATATTTAAAATAAAGACAAGAAAATCAAATTAAAGTGGCTTTTTAAAAACCCATGGAGCAATCTATAGAGTGTAATTCTTAATTTTTTAGGTTAAAAACAGTTAACATTTTTAAAATACTACATGTTTAGAAGCTATCAACCCATAAAGCTATGGAATATAATAATTATTACTTTTTCGATGACTTTTTTAGTTACTTGGGTTGACGACTTGACCTTTACATTCATGTTACTAAAGGTAGACCAGCGGGTTTAGCAGCTTACATTTTTAACTATAACACTGAGGAGAAAAATCGCTGTGAACTTGGGGCCAACTTGGTCTGCATAGTGAGTTACAAAAACTTTCTGTTAATATGTAGGCAACTACTATCAATAATTTTAGAATATATTATTAATAAAGTATGCAACGTTATGAGTATGTCTATCAGCAAAATTTGAGCACACTATAGTAAGCAAGAGCTTTCTTCTACGTTCTGGCATTTTGTTGGCCTGCTGTTTTTAATGCATTGATGGATATCAACCAGCTATGTCATATTAAGTTTCTGTAAGACTAGGTACATTCTCTTCTAATAAGGATATAAAAGGCAAGCCATGGGAAAGAGTCAGAGACAATTCTTGATCCCCCTGTTAGGAATCCCACAAGGTCTAAACTACCCAATTCCTACACACGTGGGGAGGGCCTAGGTCAGGCCCAAGAAGACTCTCTGGTTGCCAGTTCAGTCTGTTTGAATCCTGAGGAACCCAGGTTACATGATTCTGTGGTTTTTTTTTTTTTTTTTTGTGGTGTTTCTGACCCTATCCCCTGGCTTCTATAAACCTTCTTCCTCCTTTCTGCAGTATTTGCACAGTTCAGCCTAATGCTTGACTGTGAGTCTCTGTATCTATTTTCTTCAGTTGCTGAATGAAGCCTTTCTGATGGCAACTGACCTAGGCATCAAACTATGAGTATAGGAGATTATCATGAAAAATCATATTCAGTGGGTTTTCTGTGTAGCCCTTCATATTTGTTTCTTCCTAGGTCTATAGGCTATCTACCCTCTGGGTCTTGGGTCTCCAGTTGGCATCAGGAGTGGGCTCCTTTTTTGTAGCATGGGTCATAACCAGGCCCATCTTGAAGGCAAGACAAATTGTTGAAGATTATATAGCTGGGTTAGTATCCCATTCTCACTACTGAAAAAAAAAAAAAAAATCTCTCCTGGTCATAGGAGAGAGCTGGTTCAGGCTCTGCATTCCACATCGGTAGGGGTCTTAGATAAGGTGACTTCTGTAGATTAATGGAAGTTTCTATTGCCTAGGTTTTTAGTTCTTTCCTGAGATGACCCCCTGATTACAGTTATATTTCCCCATACTCTCTCCCTCCACGCCCACACAACACCTGATCCCTCCTGTCTCCTCCACCCCACCCCCTACCTACAATATCTGGTTTATTTTTCCTTCCCTGGAAGATTCATATGTTCCCACCTTGAGCCTTACTTGGCACTTATCTTCTATGGGTTCATTTTTATAGCATGTTTATCTTTTACTTTACAGCTAATATTGACTTACATATGAGGATATACCATGTTTGTCTTTCTGGGTATTGGTTAACTTACTAAGATGATCTTTTCTAGTTCCACCCATATGCCAGCAAGTTTTATGATATAGTTGATTTTTATAGCTGTGTAATAGTCTGTTGTGTAAATGTACCTTATTTACTTTATTTACTCGTAGATTGGTGGACATTTGTGCTGTTTTCAGTTACTGTCTATTATGAATAAACCTGCTATAAACAGAGTTGAGCAAGTGTCCCTGTGGTACGTTGGGAGCATCCTTTAGTATACATCAAGGAGTGTTATAGCTGGATCTTGAAGTAGATAGATTTCCAGTTTTCTGAGAAATCACCATATTTATTTCGAAAGTACCTGTACAAGGTTAAACTTCCCCTAACAATGAAGTATATTCTGCTTGTTCCACATCCTTGGCAGCAAGAGTTGTTATTTGGTTCTCTAATCTTAGCTATTCAGATGGGTATAGGACAGAACCTCAGAGTTGTTATGATTTGTGTTTCCTGATTGCTAGCTACGTTGAACATTTCTTTAAGTGTTTCTCAATCATTTGAGATTCCTTTGTTGAGAATTCTCTGTTTAGATCTGTATCCCCTTTTTAACTGGAGTATTTGGTTTGTTAATGTTTTGAGTTCTTTATATATGTTTACATTTTATCTGTTTTATATATTTTAATAAACATTTGCTAAAACATGCAACATAAATTACAGTCTAAAACATGTTCAAATTATTTTATAAATATATCAATCTGTCTATTAGGAGTTACCATCTAGACCAGATGAACAAACATTATGTTCTTAAATTCTACCTGTGGCCCATTCTGGGTGGAGTATTACCTTATTTTTGCTAACATATATGTTGGTGGATCTCTCTCTATATATATAAAAAGAAAGATAAATAATCTGGATATAGATTTAGATGAAGATAAAGATATGGATTCTAATGACTGATTTTCCAGTGTGGCTATATTCAATGCTTTAAATTTGCATTTTCCTATTATAACAATGCTGAGGAGTATTCAAACTCCCCTTCACTATATATACACATGAGTATAGTTTACACTCCTCACCAAAGAAGGCATTTTTTTTTTAACATTTGGAGATTATCATTGTGCTGGGTAGTTTCATGGCACGTTGGAAAAACTTAAGTCATCTGAGAGATCATCAATTAAGAAAATGATGTCTTTGCTTTTAATAACTAATAGTATTCCATTTTGTAGATGTAACATATTTTTGTTATCCATTCTTCAGCTGAGGAACATTGGGGTTGTTTAGAGTTTAGTACTACTGGAGGATCCAGCAATACCTCTTCTGAGCATATACCCAGAAGATCTTCCAACTGGTAATAAGGACACATGCTTCACTATGTTCATAGAAGCCTTATTTATAACAGCCAGAAGCTGGAAAGAACCCAGATGTCCCTCAATAGAGGAATGGATACAGAAACTGTGGTACATTTACACAATGGAGTACTACTCAGCTATTAAAAACAATGAATTTATGAAATTCTTGGGCAAATGGATGTATCTGGAGGATATCATCCTTAGTGAGGTAACCCAATCACAAAAGAAGTCACTAGATATGCACTCACTGATAAGCGGATATTAGCCCAGAAACTTAGAAATGCCCAAGATACATTTTGCAAAACATAAGAAAACCAAGAAGGAAGACCATCGTGTGGATACTTCATTCCTCCTTAGAATAAGGAACAAAATACTCATGAAAGGATATAGGTACAGAGACAAAATTTAGAGCTAAGATGANAGGATGGACTATCCAGAGACTACTCCATCCGGGGATCCATCCCATTATCAGCCACCAAACCCAGACACTAATGCACATGCCAGCAAGATTCTGCTGAAGGGACCCTGATATAGCGGCCTCTTGTGAGGCTATGCCAGTGCCTGGCAAACACCGAAGTGGATGCTCACAGCCAACTATTGGATGGAACACAGGGTCCCCAATGGAGGAGCTAGAGAAAGTACCCAAGGAGCTGAAGGGGGCTGCAACCCTGTAGGTGGAACAACAGTATGAACTAACCAATATCCCCTGAGCTTGTGTCTCTAGCTGCATATGTAGCAGAAGATGGCCTAATTGGCCATCATTGGGAAGAGAGGCCCCTTGGTCTTGCAAACTTTATATGACCCAGCACAGGCGAAGGCCAGGGCCAAGAAGTAGGAGTGGGTGGGTAAATAAAGAAAATATCAAATTTTAAAAAAAAAAAGAGATTTCCACAAAAATTTTCTACCACAAATTTATCCCGTCTAAAATAAATGCAGGGAAGACAGTGGTGGAAAATGGGATAGAGCCGAAGACTTAGGGAATAGCTAAACAATAATTGGCCCATCGTGAGACCTTGGGCAAGTCCCAGTTCCTGATATATTAATGATACTCTGTTATACTTGCAGAGAGGAGTCTAGAATATCTGTCCTCTGAGAGGTTCCACCCAGTAGCTGACTCAGAAGGATGCAGAGACCCACAGCCAAACCATGAATGGATGGTGTTAGGGAAATCTTATGGAAGAGATGGGGAAGGGTTGTGGGCCCCTGAAGGAGATAGGAACTCTACAGCAAGACCAAAAGTGTCAACTAACCTTTGGGGCTTTGAGAAACTGAACCACCGAACGAAGAGCATACATGGGGGAAACCTAGTCTTCCCTCTCACTGCTCACCTCACCCCTCGCACATATGTAGCAGAAGTACAGCTTGGTCTTCATGTGGGTGATGAACAACTGGAGCAGGGGCTATCCCAAAACTTGTTGTCTGTATGTGGGATATGTTCTTCTAACTGGGCTGCCTTGTGTGGCCTCAGTGGAGAAATATGCACCTAGCCCTGCCAGTGTGGGAGGATACTCATGGGGGGGGGAAGGGAGGGGCTCTGCCCTCTAAGGGGAGCAAGGAAAGGGGGAGGGGGGAAGGATTGTTGGGGGGTGCCTAGGAAGGGGGAGGGGAAATGAGTAAATAACAATAAAAAATAAAAAGTAAATGAAAGAGAACTTATAAAAAACAAAAAAAACAAAAAAACAAAACACAGTCCACAATAAATAAATAAATAAATAAATAAATACAAAAGCTTCCATAACATGGGATTGAAGGCAAGCCTGTAGAACATTTTCTTAATTACTAATTGATTACAGAGGACCCAGCTCATTGTACCAGATGTC
Organism: Mus pahari; assembly: GCF_900095145.1. Classification (NCBI taxonomy): domain Eukaryota; kingdom Metazoa; phylum Chordata; class Mammalia; order Rodentia; family Muridae; genus Mus; species Mus pahari. The sequence goes on along the minus strand of NC_034592.1, from coordinate 34,060,904 downwards.
CTCCCTGGGTAGGTGATCAACAAATGCTGAGCAAGCTCTGAGGAGAAAGCCAGTACCAACAGCCTTCTATCAACTCTGCATCAAGCCCTGCCTTCAGGTTCCTGTCCTGTTTGAGCTCCCATGTTTTCTTCAGTGATGGACTAAGATGTGGAAGTGCAGGCCAAATAAACTCTTTCCTTCAGAACTTACTTTTGGTGGAAGTGCTTCATCATAGTAAAAGTTTCCCTTACTAAGACAGAAATTGGTACCAGGATTACAGGGTATAGATGTGACTATACTGACCATGTAGTTTGGAGCGGGGGGGGGGGGGAAGATTTTGAAAAGACTTTGGAACTTTGATCTAAAATAGTCATTAACTGCTCCAATTTTATGAGCTTTTCCATGGGAGCTGGGAAAATAATGTTGAGATCAATGCAGATGATAGAGGCCTGAGTTTTGAATGTGTAGACAACATTTGAGAGTTTTGTAAATACTCAGTGCTGTTTTCAATTTAGACTCGAGACTCTGTGGTTCTGGTTTGTTGGGGCTAAAAATCAGCTGTGATTAATAAGAGTTAAGAACTCCTGGAAGGAAATGGATGCTGCTCAGGTGGATATAAAGACAGTAATAGTGATTGAAAAGGGACCAGAATCATTGAGGTGAAATATTCTGCAAAGTGTTTCATAATAGTCACTTCACAATAGCTGTAGGTCGGAGGTGGCCAAGTTTGTACCTCATACTGGAAGCAAAACTTACATAGTATGAGAATCAGCCAGGTGGTACTGGTTTTGAAGGCAAAAAGGAGTTATGGAGAATACCTGAGGCTTGGCACTGTGAGAGGTCAGAAAATGTCATGGTAAATGTGAAGTCTCAGAAGAAGGTAAAGGCCCAGGATTGAGGGGTTTATGCAGAAAATTTGAGGCTTGGAAGCATGAAGAGAGGCCAGGAGAAGTTATTAGTGGACGTGCATCTCAGTTGCAACAAGAGACCTCAGCATTTTGGAGATGCCAGTATCATGACATGACCTCCAAGACCGGTAACAGCTGTGGAGTGGATCCAGCTGGGTCATGAAAGACAAGATGTATGTCTTAGTCAGGGTTTTTCAAATTAATAGAACTTATAGAATGAATCTTTCTTTATATATAGAAAGGGATTTTTTAGAATAACTTACAGGCTGTAGTCTAGCTAATTCAACAATGGATGGGTATAAATAAAAGTTCAAGAATCCAGTAGTTGCTCGGTCCATGAGTATGGATATCTCCACTGGTCTTCAATATACTTTGGAGTCCCAAAGAAACAGGATTTAATACCAGAGAAGAAATGGACTAGCTACCAAGAGAGATGACAGGAAATGAGGGAGTGCTAAGTAGGTTCTAGGACACAATTCAAGATCTAGAGTAAAAATTATCCTACTAACTTTTCTTTTAACTAGCTGTGAATCTGTGCTGCCAGGTCTTCCCTACTCATTACAAGAGAATCACCATTATTTATCTATTTCTGATGCTTTGCCTAACAACATAATTTATAGTGAATTAGATCTCCTGCAATAATCTCTAGATATTTTATTATGGAATTACCTATTCTATATTATGACACCTTTTTGACAAGTGTCCACGTACAGATTGAATGTACCTGAATAAAGAATGAATTGTGTTCTAGGATTAAAGAAGACAGAAAACACCATTCCTTCTGAAGTTTTGACAAGTTTCAAAATATCCATCCACAAGAATGGAATGCATAGCAAATTTGAAGGTGGTTGTGTGGGGTTAGGATGAAACAACTGGCTAGACAATACAGCAATCCCAGTGGAAATTCACATGAATATGCTACAAAGTTATATGTCATTAGTGGATACCTGTCACAATTGCAAACTACATCTCTCTAAGATGTCATATTAACCCTTTAACATTGAAATAGAAATTATGAAAAATTCTTAGCATCCTTTAGATACTTTCTTTTTGTGTATACACAAACCATGGTTTTCAAACCAAAAGATTTTATCAGTAAAATCTATTTCATCACACTGCCAGCTGTTAAATTATTCTACAATATATCCTATAAAAATTATAGAAAAGATAGCAGGGTAGTTGCACCTATGAATTCCCAGCAGTCTTGAGAGCAATCACAAGATTTGTACAGGCTCAATCCAGAGAAAAGCCAGCACAGGGCAAGGGCAGGATACACAGGTATTCCATACCTGGCTGAGGAGATACTGACAATTGAAAGCTGCTGACTGTGGAAGAGTCAGTTTTTATAAGGGTATATCCTCTAAGTAGGTCAACCATACTCTAGGATTGACCCTAACAGTATTTGGACAACCTCACAAACTGGACTCAGTAGACTTAAAATTAAGAGAACAAGAGATAAGGAAGTGTTGTGGTGGGTAGGGTGCCACGATGGATCTGGGGAACTTTGGGAATGGGGGAGTAAATATTATCAGAACACATTGTATGACATTCTCAGATAATTAAAAATATTATTAAAATACATTAGAATATTCACAATATTCTACTGAGTGTTTTCCCTAAAACAGCCTGTCTATTATGGGGTTAGAAGACTAAGAATTTTGAAGAGGTTATGGATAAAATGTTGTAGTAATCACTGAAGGAAAAAGTGCTGAAGGTACGTGGATCCCCATAATTAAACTGAAACTTACAGCTCAATTAAATGTAAGCATCGTTATGCATGAAACATCAGCAAGTACCAAGAGACTAATAAAAAGAACTGCTGTTGATGTTAATTGGCAAAGGTAAGAGATAATATAGATTGGACCAAGCATTTCAAATGAAATGTGAAGAATGTTAGGACAAGAATTTCAGTATGCTTAATGATAACCCAAGGATATATTCATGACACAGAAAAGTTATTCACTGATTCAAATATAAATGTACCTGATTGTAAAACACATTGTGAATTAATGATTTTATTTTGAGGAGATTTGAAGATGAGAATGTGTGTGTGTGTGTGTGTGTGTGTGTGTGTGTGTGTGTGTGTCTGTGTGTGCTTGTCTGTCAGTATCTGTATGCCAGTGTATATTACTTACTAGGTGGCACTGGTGAATTCCGAAATATTAAACTTCTGCACTATGTGTACAAAGGAGATCTGATTTAATGTTCTGAATTAATGACTAGATTGGTTTTGGCAGAGTGTAAGGTAAAACATTTACTTCAACACAAAGATGGAGGCAGGCATGGTGGTTCACATGAGTAATCCAAAAGCCACAAACAGTACTTGAGGACAAAGAGTGCCTTGTCCTTGTGGTGGAGATATGAGGATAATCGAGACTACACAAGTTTTTAACTTGGCTTGGTTTTGCTTCTAACATAAATGAAATACTTTTGATAAATATATTATACTATATGTATGCATATATACATATGTACACTATATAGATAGAGATATGGATATAGATATGGATATGGATATATAGATACAGATATGTAACAGAAGTACTTGATTAATTTCCTGATTTTTGTCTTATTATTCCAATTTTTGTTGGTTTTTTTCTTCCTCCTATTCCCTTTCACACACTGTTTTTATTAAATTTTCTTTGCATTTGATATAATTATAAACAACTAAGATTATACTGTGTCTTAAAGCTTAAGTTAATATATTAAAATTTTGTAAACCTAACTATATTTTTCGAATGTTGACTATATGCTCCCATGGGTAAAATTTTTCTAGATGTTTCTGGACCTTTATTTCATTTGTAGTTTTAAATGTTAATTAGCTTAGCTAATTTTAAATTTTCATGTCACTATCTATGTTATAGGTGAAATTTATTCTAAAATAGAAAGTTTTTATAATGGATTATAAAGGCATGATATTTGGATATGTGTTTACATTTAACAACTGGGTTATTTTTTGACTTACTTTAACTTAAAAGTCATACTATGTGCAGATTCAGTAAATGTAGAAGGCAAGATTGTTTTCAAAGAGTGAAGTTTTCTCTACATCAAAGAAATGGGTACATTATGTGGTTCAGTAGTGACCTGAGTTCGTTGCTTATCTTTGTACAGCATATTTGTGTGATTCATGAATTTACTTCTTTCATCTTAAAATATTCTACTGCTATTTTAGAAATAAAATTAATCAAAATTTTGGAAATATGAATTTTTTATTTGAAGCATATGGACCTTAACTGCATGTATAAAAGATAGAACTGAAATATCATGCTAGATTATCATGTTAGGATTTTTTGTTATACATACAGACCACATATCACACACATTCAAAATGAATGTGTGTTATTTTATAGTGAAGTCTCGGTCATGTCTTAAGACAAATGCCAATATTTAAAATATTCTAAGAACATATTAAGTTGAAGGTCTTTGATTCTTTCACATTAGATTTTATTGTGGATATGAAAATTAATCTCTATATAAATTCCATGAATGTGCGATAAGATCAGCTAAGTGCCTAGTGCCTAGTTATGTAAAAATAAATTATCTACATAATAAATTTTGCAAGTATATATTACATAAAATGTATGATATATTTTTAAATATTTGCAATTCTGAGGGAAGGGCATCAACGTATTTGCAGAATAAAGAAAAGAAATATGAAAATGAAACATAATTATTTATCTAAAAACCTTCAGTTCTGGCTATATCTACCACTATCTTATTTCTTTAGAAGAAGTGAGGCAGGAAAGAAACATAAAATATAGAAAAACTTGTCATGACGAGTTGGTTTCTTTTTATATGATGTGCCTTTTAAACTTATAAAATGCAATATATAATTGGATGATTTTAGAATAATTGCCTTGACATTTTAAAGATATACAGTGGTTTCAATTTTTAAAATCAAACAGATTCACTGTTTTAAATAAATAATTGATACATTTGATTGATTAAACAAATAATAAACATTTCCTATAATTCTGCTTTCTTGTTAAATTCTTACCTGGTCTCTAAAAATACATCTGTTACAAATAATTAAATATTAAATAAATAAATAAATAAATAAGAACACCCTGTGCCACTTGCCTACTAATTTCACAGCTGCAAACTTGGAAACATGTTGAGATAAACTATTAAAATATTTTAAAAGCCACATGGGATTATTAAAAAGTTGAATGAGTCCTCTAAATCTTTGGGACGACTGTTCATCAGTCTTTTTTTTTTTTTTTTTTTTTTTTTTTTTTCCCTCTCCATAAGAATTAAACACTCTCCAGTTTTCTGGAACCTATGATTCAGAGCTGTTAGTTCAGCACCACTCCTGGAGAGTGGTCAGGGGGATGTATTGGAACATTGGAAAGGGAGGAAATTAGCCAAATTCATCATTTGCTTTTAATTTTGCATTTTCATGCAATTAATTCCCCTAACTTGTCTGGCAAGACTGAACTCATCTTCAAAGTCTTAATTTCTTTGGGTTCAGAATAAATTATGATGCCTGTAATTCCTTCCCAGAGTGAATAACATAGCCCGGTGCAAGGGCTTGCTAACAGGGCTGCTGTGGGGAGGTGGAAAAAAGCAGAAGCAGTTCACACTCTCCAAGAAACCTTACTGAATGTTGAAAGTTACCATTGACTTTCTTCACATTCTCTTAAATGTTACAGGTAACTATTGTTGCAGAATTCATGGGTGTATTTTGGGAATCTGTTGACATAGAACCCTGACTTCAGCAGCATCTGTCTAGTGATCCTTGTGACCCTGCAGTGTGAGGAAGGGTGAGGATGTAGGGAAGCATAGACATTCAAATGGATCAAGTGACACAAACATGCTCTCTGAAAGAAATCTGCACCCCCACCTTTTTTGTTTGTTCATTTTTCTTTCTTAGGTTTGGCAGAAATATTCTGTGAGTGTGTGTATTAGTCAGGGTTCTCTAGAGTCACAGAACTTGCAGATAGTCTCTATATAGTAAAGGAATTTATTAATGACTTACAGTCTGAAGTCCAAATCCCAACAATGGTTCAGTAGTAGCTGTGAATGGAAGTCCAAGGATCAAGCAGTTGCTGAGTCCCACACCGCAAGAAGGTGAAA
>NC_034592.1:34010837-34054732 GCF_900095145.1 Mus pahari | reverse complement strand
CCACTGTGTCTCAAGATCTCCATACCAAGATCCAGATCAGAAACTTCTATCTCTCAGTCTCCAGATTAGGTTCACTGGTGAGCCTTCCAATTCTGGATTGTAGTTCATTTCAAATATAGTCAAGTTGACAACCAGGAATAGCCACTACAGTGTGCTGTTGCTTTCCTTGAATAAGAAGGCAAAATAGAAATTACACATTGTTCTAAAAGTAAAATTAGTGGCAAGCTTTTATGTAGTTTCTCATTATATTTTTACTTTTGTTTTCCTATCAACCTTTTCCCAGCTGTAAAACCTATTATTTTCCTCATTTGCAATGAAATCATATTGTAGATTTGACAACTGTGTGGCATGAGGCAAATTTAACAGATAATTTAGAGTAAGGAAGAATAATATAACATTGTTATACTCATAAAGTTATTTATTTTTATGTGAGTGTCTCTGAATGAGTATTACAGGTATGTGCAGGTGTCCACATAGGCAGAAAAGAGCAACAGATCTTCTGGAGTTGGAGTTAACAGGTTGTTCAAAAGCTTCTCAGCACGGATGCTGTGATTTGAACCCAGGTCCCCTGTGAGGGACATAAGAACTCATGGGGAGTGAAGCATCACTCCAGTCCGTTTAAGCCTTTCTTGATGCAGACATGAAGGGATTTTACTTTCCTCCTTTCTGCCACATGACGTTGGTGAAGATGGGTCTCCAGGTCTTTCTGTGTTATTTTTATGCCTCTCAGCCTAGAAATACAACATCTTCAACACTAACTTGCTTCTCAACAGCAGCTACAGGAAGTAAAAATGTGTAAATACACTAGGTCACCCATCATTTTTATAAAAGATATAGGTGAATGGAAGTTACACAGAGATACTGATCAGTGGATGCATAGATTCAAACAGACAAAGCAGTTTATTTTTATTTATTTTTTATTGTTTCAGTTTTGTTTCTTCCTTCAATATTAGAGGCTTCTTATCATGTTAAAATTTGGTGAAAACCCAAGTATTATACAAGGGAATGTAGGAAAAGCCTTTTCAGTAAATTACATTTCTGTGTCCTATATTATCTCTTCTCATTTGCCTCTAGTGGGGTGAACACACCTATGACAGGAGGAGGACCCTTGTATAATGACAATACTAAACCCCAGTACAGGTCTCTCGATGTTTGTGATAATGAGCACCTCAGAAGCAAATGGAAATGAAGGACTGGTCTTTAACAGTTCTAATTCCCTTCAATTTGTTTATTTTTTTTTAATTTGCAGGATAAAATATACTGTATAAATAGAGAAACATTACAGACTCAGACACAGTCGTCATAGCTTCACAAATATTAGAATGAGAAGCTATGCTTTAGAAAGCTATGCTCTTTCTTTCCTTTGTCTCAAACACCACAAAAGTTCAGGCAACTCATAAATATAACACAAGTTTTCAGTCCCGCCCCTTCTGCCTCAAGTGCACAAAAACAAAGTGGTAATCTATCTCGTTTATTTCTTTGAAAATGGTGTTCTTAAAGTACATCTTGCAGATAGATTATCTATCCCTCACAGCAAAGCTTCACAATGGGAGTCTAATAATTGCTCTTTTTCTAATTTCACTAAATGAGTTATAATTATTTTATGTCTGTTTTATGGTTACTGAATAGTATTAACCTAAACTCTAATTATAATATAGCTTTCAAAGAAATGTATGGACACCAAATTGATGAACAGCCAGCTTGTAGAGGGGCTTCCCATAAAGCAGACATACAGCTCATAGTTTAAGAAGAGCATGTTAACATTCCAGATCTCCATTTGTGAGAGGAGCAGAATATAAATTCATGAACTTTTTATCTTTGAAAAACAGACAGGAGCTTGTCATCATGATTAATTCAGATAAAATAAACCTACAATCAGACTAGATATAGGTAGATACCTCTGTTTCTTATTGTACTGAAACATGAGTGCATCATGTTCTTCCATTTATTCAGCATTAGAGCATTTTTTTAAAAATCCTGTTTCAAAGTGTAACAAGAATTGTTTCAGCCTACAATCCCTAGGATGCTGTAATAGCCACTTTCATTTTAAATTCTTTATGTTAATTGTTAATTAAAGTTGATCTTTGTGTATGTCATAAGGAAAAAACAAGGTAATGTACATTTTCAATGAAACCAACTTCCCTCTCTGTCCCTTGTTTTCCCCAACTTTGCTTCCCTCTCTGGGACTAGGTCTTACCAAGATGTCCAGGTAGACTATAAGCCTTGTGACAAAGAAAGCGGCCTTCTTGTCTCTGTTTCCAAGTGACTAGAACTACATAATTATGTTCCACCTTACTAGTCTAGTCACTAGAAGCACATGTTTGAAAACATCTCCACATATTTTAAACTGAAAACATTTGCAAGTTAATTGGATTCCTAACACAAGTGCATCATTAGTATAAATTATTTTCTTTCAATAAAATAAGTGGCATGCAAATTAATCACCCCTTGGTCAGTGAAATACTTGCAGCTGCTTTAAAAATGTTGACTCGTGAATATATATTTAATTCAGGATACCTATCACATTATATCTTCAAATTTGGGGGGAGGACATTTAGAGATTTATAGATGTGAGTGTGTGTGTGTGTGTGTGTGTGTGTGTGTGTGTGTGTGTGTGTATGTGTGTGTTTGTGTGTGATCAAGGGTCAAATCTCTGCACACATGTATACACAAACAAGATGACAAACTTAGGTGTCATTTCTTTGGTGCTCTGCCTTATGGGAGAAATTTTCTCACTGACTTAGAACTGATCAAGTAGGTATGATGACTAGCCAGTGAGTTCATGAGTTATGTTTCCTACATCTTGGATTGGAAGTTGGTAGCACCAAGACCAATTTTCTTACGAATTCTATAGATTGAACTCAAGCCCCTATGCTTACAAGATAAATTCTATACTGACTGAGCTTTACAATCCCCACCATATTAATTAAAGTATTGTTTTAATCTTTCAATCATCTTCAATTAAAATAATTTTAAAATTGAATATAATTGGTCACTATATGGTAGTAAGAGATGGGTGTTTACACAGCTTAAAAGCAGGAACTGAACTACCTTTGAAAGTAAATGTTTCAGTAAACTACATGATAGGCTCTCTTCATTAGGGTTCCTATTGATCTGAAGTGACATCATGAACATGGCAATCCTTCTGGGCTTGCTTATAGTTCAGAGCTTTAGCCTACTATCATCATAATGGGAAACATGCCAACATGCAGGCAGGCAGACATAGGGGTGGAGATATAGCTGAGAATTCTACATCTGAATCTGTAAGCAGCAGGAAGAAAAAAGTGACATTGGGCCTGGCTTGAGATTTGGAACCCCAAAGTCCTTCCCCAGTGACACATTTCTTCAACTTGTCGCACCTACACCAATAAAGTCATACCTCCTAAAAGGGTCACTCTATACATGTCTACTGGAGCCATTTTAATTCAAACTACCATGTACACCATAATCAGACTTACCTTAATTAAGCATGTGAAAATGACTAGTATGTATCTTGAGTATTTACCTGTGTTGACAGTATTTAAATGATTTGATTCCCAATTCCTACTACCCCATTACATATGGAACATGAAGGATCATTTCTAGCAGTATAACCTTAATAGAGAAAGCTATAATTTAAAGGCCATATAAGTCATTTAGGAAATGTTTGTGGCTATATTTAAGAAATATAACCAATGAGATACCATGAATATTAATATTATTGATGAAGAAACACTTGCACAGTATTAAGTACAAGTACACCTGAGGACTTGTACTTAAGCAATTTTAACTTAATGCATCCAAAGTTGGTACTTAATATGAATCTCTAAATATCACCCTCTTGACAGCAATAAAAGTTATCTTATTCATGTTTACACATCCAAAGTACTCTGTTATGTGTAGCTTTTTGCTACCCTGCTTTAGCTCAGGGAAGCAGGCATGCTACCAGCCTCCTCCCAGCTTCCCTTGAATCTATGGATAGACACACACACACACACACACACACACACACACACACACACACACACACACACCACACACACACACAGTTGTACCTTTTCAACTTGCCTTTATACACTATTGCTAAGTGGTGCTATCTCCTGCCAGAAATGTTTGCCCTTGATAATATTTTTATCTCCACTCCTCCCACCTGCCCTAAACTTCAGTTGGTCAGTTGAATGTAATCCCTGCAAAATATCTCTGACCATCTGCCTATATGAAGGTCCACAGTCCACTGTTCCGCCTGTCCTCCTAGTACCCAGAAATCCTACTGTACCTTCTGCCCAGCAATGGGCCCATGCCTTTCTTTATTGACAGATGGAGAACAAACTGGGGACCATGACCTTAGCAACAGAATCTCCCTCTACACTATTTTATTTTTCTAAAAGTCTGAATAGGTTGGTATTGAATTATTTGTTTAAAGAACGACTCTCTTAACTTTCAATATAGTCTACCAACTATTGAACAAAAGCCTGAGAAATGTTAATTGCTGAGATATTTCTAGAAGGGTCCAGTCAGACTTTGGAGGCTGACATAAACATTTGATTTTTGAACACTATATTAGTGTATGTGATGTTTGTAGAGAATGAACATCTATTTCATCCAGAAAATCATTCTTTGGACATATTTGTGAGCTGAAATACAGAATTTAGCTCTTATTTATTGAAGGAAAATTGTTTGGATTAAAGATGATAAGATAGTTTAAGAATAGAGGGTGTATACAAGGGCCAAGGCTTTTGGTTAGTATTTGTTTTCACTGTTGGAAAATAGAAATACTAAAAGTGTGGTAGTGGGCAACAGATTTGGATAGCTAATGATTTGATTGGCTACATCATTTACCAAGATTGAAATTGTATTCCCAATTTTGAGGTTATAATCATTGTCAGAAGCTGTGTTACTATGAAGCCCTTACTGCCTGAAGGACAAAATGCAATGTACAGATATAATGAGTGGCAACTTCATCACTAAAGACTAGGAAGACATACATGGTGTGATCTGACTTGCTTTGTGTTCTACCTTGTTTTAATTTTTAAAAGCTGGCCAAGTTGACATATGCTTTGGCAGATGAGCTTCCTTTGTTGATAAGAGAAAAAAGTATAGTCCAAAACCATTGCAAATTATTGATGATGATGTTGACGTGAAGGTACGTGAAGTGTACCCTTTTGACCCCTCTTGATTCACAAAACCTTCCAAAATGAAAGTATTTCAGTAGCTAATAACTTGCTTATTCGGTGAAATTCTATGTTCTCTATGCTCTGTTATGAACATATCTATGTGATGTAGAAATTATTTGAAAGAGTTCTATAATAGCAACTCATGCTACTTGCATTTTCCCATTACCATGTAAGCTGAGATGTTTTCTTTTCACTAGATTAGTAATAAAACAATATCTGGGTCTCTTGAGTTTATCATTTTTGCTTCTTTAATACCATTTGGTCATCCATATAATTTCAAAATGGGCTTCCATCTGCTGAGAGCTCTTCATTGTGTTTACTTGGTATTCTTTACCTCAAGTTCCAGTCCATAATACTCTACTGCATTTTTACAATTGTTCTTTTAACAAAGCTGATATACAGTATGTGAACCCACACTGTAATTACACATGTGCTCAGCTGCACTGCACTGTATGGGTGTTATCTTCTCAGGACAGGACTTGACCTAACTGAGAAAGATGAAAGAATTCTTCCATTGTCTGGATTCAGTGAAAGCAAGCCACTGTTAAATGTATTCTTTGCTTCTTATCCTAAAAGTTAACAGAGTTAAACACCACATGAATCTTTGCACTACAAGTACAGTTTAATTGGGGTTAAGAGGAAGGAATCACATGAATCTGATGTGCTTATATGAAAGCCCTTAGCCCAGTTTCACACATATTTCTACTTTTCTTCTTCATTCCTCTAGTTATGATACACATGCTTTGGTATGAATAGAGAGGGAAACAGACCCGCTGTATGATTTTGCATTAAACCAACACAATGTCTTCAATTCATCCCAGTTACTTAGAACACCTCTACTAGGAATCAGATATTTTCTGATTGGGTATCATATTTTACTATAACTGAGGACTGCTATTGAAGTAACTATCCAGGAACCTCTGACGAAATTAATCTCACTCAGTGGTATAGGATGATCCATCTCTAAAAGTTTAAAATAGATGATGTATTTTAAAATGCAGCCTTACTTAAGACCCAGTGGTACTGAATCCAATTCCCTGATATTTGTATATGCTGAAATAAAGTCTCTAACTGCTATGGAGGCTGAAATTGCTTTATTCTTACTTAGCTGCTGAAGTTTTCAGTTTATGCAAAGAGAGCTAAGTAAGAGACAAAAGTATAGCTTGATAAACTGCAGAGATTCAGAGGACTGAATTCTGCCACTTCAATCTAGAGACTTATTCATCTTCGTGGATTATAAACAGCTACCAGTAAGGGAAAGAGGTAGATCATTTTGTTTATCACATATTATCTTAGAGTTACTATTTTATGATAAAATAACATAATCAAAAAAAAAAAAACCATTGAGGAGCAAAATGCTACTTGGCTTATGCTACTATTTTACTGTTTATCATTTTAGAAAGTCAAGACGGGAACTCAAGCAGCATCTTGTGTTGGCTTTCAGGAGATTCCCCTTTTCCCCTCTTGGGGACCTAGTGACTTATCACCTGTAGCCATTGTCTGCTGATGCCAGATGTGAGCCCACTGTGACAGCATATAAAAGATACTGTTTGTTCTCCTCTCTCTCACACTCAGTCTCTTTCTATCTCTCAGGTTCTGCCGGTTCCTAACTGTCCTTCTTTCTGCCCTTTTTTCTTCTGTCCTCATCTGTTCCCCCTTCACTGCCCTCATGGCTGTTTCCATCTGTCTGCCTTTACAACTTCTCCTAGTCCACACTCCCATCCCTTCACCCAACTAAACCTTCCTTTTACCAGGCCTATCATATGACACGTTTTCTCAGGGGAGGACCTCAGCATGTGCCTGCCACATACCCCAGCTGCTGCCTCATAATGCCACAACTGGCATCGGCAGGCAATGATGGCAGGTGATGACATCAGGCCAGCATCACTGTTATGTCCCTGGGTGAAGCCCAGCAGAATTGCCTGTAAGACAACAGTTTGAGCCAATAATTGACAAAGAATGTATGGAGAAGTGCTACTCATTGGGTTGCTTTTCATGGTTTTCTCAGCCTGCTGTCTTATAGAACCTACAGCCATGATGTCAGTAGTGGTACGATATGCTGGGTCCACCCTAACGAATCACTAATGAAGAAAATACCAGATAGGCTTGACTACAATTTTATGGAGGCATTTTCTCAACTGATGTTTCATCCTCTCAATTGATTCTTGCTTGTGTCAAGTTGCCATCCAACTATCCAACACACATATGCTAAAGATTTCAAAGAAATTAAATGACAACATTGTCAAGTATTTGAAGAGAACTTTTATAAAGATCGGACACAGCATACATTTTGTAAAGTTGCCCAAACATATTTTGACCTGTTCAGATACTGCATCTCAAAGATCTTTTGTTAAAATGATTATTTTTGGCTATGTTTATTTTCAGTCTTCTTAAAGATAATTTCTCATACAGCTAACTAGAGAATCACGTATTACATAACTTCTAGATGCTCATGATGATGGAGAGGTTAAGCCAATCACATTTTTATCCTGTCTCATCTGTGAAATGAGTCTGTGGGTCACAGTACAGATGAAAATCACAATTTCCCCTCTAGTCAAGTGGGGATAATATTATTCCGTGGCCCAGAACTGTTATGGCAGTAATGTAGTCACATTTGGTAGAATTCATATCCCTTGGGATATAATAAGGATGTAAAGCAATTGAAAACATTTAATCGGGAAAACTTACTCTATCAGTAAGATAAAAACACATTTGGGTGGCATTCAAGTGACATAATTCAGTCTCTAATCCCAGAACATCATGGGAACTCTACTCTGAGCAGGTGCATCTGAAAACATAGGGTCCTTCATGTTTTCCATACAAGATCCTCATCAACGCTTATTAGCGTATATCCCTACAAGAAAAAGAGTTCCAGCCTTTCTATAGTTCTCACAACCACACTAAATGGAGAGTTTTTCATTTTTAACCTTTTAAAAATTTTGAGAATTTAATAAATACCATCCATATATATATATATATATATATATATATATATATATATATATATAGAGAGAGAGAGAGAGAGAGAGAGAGAGAGAGAGAGGGAGAGAGAGAGAGGACCTATACTAGAAAGAGTAAATGGCACCGAAGAGACTTTTCTTGATACTGCAAGGCTCTCATTAAATACTGGAAGCAATCTACAGACTCAATATGCAAATCCTTCAAATTACCATCAATTAACACAGAACACGATGCAATGCATTAAATAAAATGGACTAACGTGTTAGTCAGCAACAAAAAGGAAAATAGAAACTGATGGATACTGTGATTATATAATAATGGAGAAAATCTTTAAAGGATACAAATTCATAAACTACGCATTATTGCAAAACTATTGGTTAAAAATGTAGACCATAGTACTGAAAGTATGACCATCTGGGGAATAGGATGGGTGAGAAGAAAATGTATCCTTTGGAAGTGACGACTATGCTTAGAATCATATTGTGATATATGTACAACTCTGTGAAGAAACATAGGTGGTATGATAGAGTAGGTAGAGCAAATCTTACTAAAGCCATTAAAATGCTGGAATTGAAAGGACAAATTATCAAATATTTATAGTAGTTGTTATAATAACTATGATAAATATAAAACCTCAAAACCATGACCTTAAGAATAGTTTAACTATCAGTAGAGGTTCCATTTTAGGTAATTTATTTATTAGAGTAAACCATGGAAGATGAAAAATCTTTGGAAAGTAAATTGTGGTTATACCGAAATGTAGAAGTTCTATCCTGCAGTTGCACCAAACTGCTTGTTAGCTCTTGGATCACAGTAATCAGCAGCAACAGCAAGGCTTGCAGATGGTTTAGATCTCTCTCTTTCGTATGGGGATACTTGGTTTATGCAGCCACGATAATCATAACAGGACCATATTCTATAGCAGGATAAGACCACCAAATCATGTTCTTTCTCACTTTTTACACTATGAGAATTTCAATTTTAACTATACCTTACCTTATAACAGAAGTTTGTATCTAATATGCTTTCAATTTCTTCATAGCAGAGCAATGGCATTTTATGGCTAGTATGTACCGAATGCTGAACCATGTCAGTTATTTTCTAAGTATTATAAACACAGTATTCTTGTTTCTATATATAACAAACCAGAAAGAGCGACACTCTCTTTTGATGAGGACAAGGAGGTGTTTTGCAGCATCTTATCAGGTAAACAAACCCTACACTGTTAGTGAAGTTCAGTAATTAACTGGACATTGATATTTTCATATCTGCAGAACCATATATAAATATCTATAGTTGTCCTAATATCTCTATGCTTAAGAGTCAGGACAATGTGTCGTCATACATGATTGTTTTTCTCCATAACGGAGGACTAAAGCTCATGAATGAAGGTTCACTCACTTCTATGCAGTATCCCACTTTGGTTCATAATTTTCCCAGTGTCTTCTTACTGTCCGTTGACTTTTTATGCTTAACTGTCCTTGCTTGAGGATTCCCACATGTCAAGTGTTCTCTGTTATGAAGCCCACCTTTCTCATTCTCTTTGAATACACATTATTTTTCTAATGTAACTGCTTGTAGTTTTTCACTAATAGCCCTGAACCCTGTCTGGATGCTGGCTGCTAGCCATCAAAAACATAACTGGAGGTGGGGGTGGGGTGCAAGAATGGGCTGCCATGTTAAATCGCCTCCTTCCCTTCCTCTGGGAAAGGACCTTAACCTCAAGCACTTTCAGTCAATCACAGTCCAAGAGAGAACCTTGACAATGTTCTGCAGCACTGATTGGTTCCATAAAATATGATGGCTGGATGCAGAAGTTGAGTTTCTTTTAGCTTATTTCATAATAAAGAGCAATGCATGTGCTGTATTCATGGTAATTCAAATCTGACACAAATAATACAGCAAATAATTACAATGACCTTTAACTCACCTCAAATTTAAGCAAAGGTTAAGCTGCCCTTTACTAAAGTAAATATTTGCTGTAGTCAAATAAATGCAGACACCTTTGGAGAGCAGAATACATTGCCAAAGTAAACGAATCTGAAAATGGTTACAACCGAATAATTTTAAAACACAAGGAATGCAGGACTCTTCAGCGTAAACACCATGCAGACACGCAGCATCTGCCATTATTACTTTACCTTAGAGTGTTTCCAGTGGGCCTCCCATACACTTGCTGGGAACTGTTGCTTGAAATGTCTGTCCAGGAGGATGGATTTCAAGTAGAATTATTACAAATGAGATCATTTAACTCTTTTGTTCCTACCCTGATGCTGTAAATAATTTACATTTTATTCCATAACTGCAGAGCAAACCCTCAAACATCTAAGTGGTTTCCAAGAATAACCTGATGCTTAAAAAATAAACCACAAGAAAACATGAACTGCCCCAGGAAAGTAACTGATAAGTTTATGAAGCTCCTATCCCACCCAACATTTTGCTATTTGTCAGATAAGGACCAGGTGCGCTCTTACATATTTTAATTTGCTTAGTCTATGTCTCCTTCAAACAGCACTTAAAAAAAAAAAAAAGAAAAGAAAACATTGATTTGTAGGGGGGTTATGTCATATGTAGATACGCTTTAATCTTAAAGTTTACTTAAAAAATAATTACACTTTCTGGTCCAAAAGCTAATGATATGTTGACTTTTAAAAAGAAGCCATCAGCTTATTATTACAATCGGTATTGCCTCCAAATTCTCTCTTCATTAAAATAAGGCCACCTGATTTAATTAGAAGGCTTCAGCATGCCTATAATATTTTTGGTCACAATTAAAATGATGTGTCTCAAGTAGGGATTAAATTTACATTTAATAGGATGATAATTGTATGCTAAAAGGAAAACAAAGTTCATTACCTTGGGTTTCTTTCATGGCAGCTTTGCAAACTCTGTTATTAAGGAAAGACCCAAGATGTTCTTAAAGCGTTGTTATGAGCCTTGATTAATGGGTTTATTTTTAACTTTGTTTCTGTTTGTTTCAGTTAAAGTCAATCCCAGGTCAATGTAGGCCTCTTCCACGTCTTTCTTGATTCAGAGATTTGTTCTTGATTCTTTAAATCTGGGAGAACATGAGCTCTTCCTGAAGCCACTGGATCTGAAATCTGAGGCCAATATGATAACTGGTACAACAGCTAGCTTCCCATCATCTCTCTGTTTCAGGCACTGTCTTAGCAGGGGTTTCTATTTCTGTGAACAGACACCATGACCAAGGCAACTCTTACAAACCATTTATAGTTATATAAGTAAGGGGCTGGCTTTCAGTTCAGGGCACTCATCCATTACCTTTATGATGGGAAACACAGTGGCATGCAGGCAGACATAGTGCTGGAGTAGTAGCTCAGAGTTTTCTATCTGGAGCCACAGGCAGCAGGAAGAGGAAGTGACAAGCTTCCTCTAACAAGGCCACACCTACTCAAACAAGGCCACACCTCCTATTAGTACCACTCCCTATGTCCCTATGTGGGGGCATTTTTAGTTAAACCACCACAGGTACTTTCTTTCTCTCCACTGAAATGATTGGTGCTGAATTTGTTGGAAAGGAATGAGGATGTGGGATGGGGATTGAAAATATCATCTTGTCAAATTACAGGTACTGCCTGTATCTTCTTTTGTTGTTCCCTCACAGTCTGACCTATCGACCTCCTTCCATGGTGATCTTGGAATGTTTGATACCCTTGTTTCTCTCCAGAAACATGTTCCAGGAAGAAATCATCTGTTTAATGTGTTTCTGAAGACCGTGGACAAGTAATAAACATTCAAGTCAAAATATTCTACAATGTATAGGTTTTGTGGTTATTGTTGTTTGATGTTTATCTTTATTTTGCTGTTCAATTGACTTTTATTTTTCTGAGGTAGAGTATTAATATGTAGTGTTGGGTGGGTAGAAACTCTATAGTTACTTCAAAGCACCCTCAAACATGTGAACTTATAGTTATGGAAAGCCCTGTACTCTAAATTCTAGGATTATAGATGGATACCATAGCTGGAAAAACACTGCACGTATAGTTAAATGCGTGAATTCACCAGACAGTGGTGCTTCTTTGTAAGATTTGCACTGGAAGGAAGGACGACATCTGTGCACAACTCTCGTACATTATTTAGTCCAAATTAAAGCCTTCCACGTTCCTAAGATCTGCACATTCCTTCGGAAAAGAATGTATTTTCTTTATTTTTAAAAACTGAGATCATGTACACCTTGCCAAGAACATAGGTCCTAGGCAAAGTTCAAAATGCAAACCATTTCCTTGCCTCCAGGTCCCCAAATGGAGTTTATAACAATAAGGTGTTCCTTGAAGGTGGCTTTTTGAGTTCTCAGTTAAAATTGTGGCCTTTATTAAACTTTATATTTACAAAACTGGAAGATGAAGGTTTTAGTGGGTGTAAGTTCCTAAGCAGTTCTCTCTGGGCCAGGATGTAGATGTCTTCCCTATACGCTATATAAATTGAAGTGACCAAGACTTAAAATCTTAAGAAAAGTTTTAAGGTTTCTTGGAAATAAATATATGCAGAAGCAATGATAAGGAGAAGAGAATTCTGAAACAAGAAGTGAGTCATGTGGTGTAAAATAGAAGGACAATATGCAATTGTTTAATACAGAGATGTGAATGAGTTTTGTCATTTTGTAAGTAGCTCTCTCTCATACATAAGCACACACACACACACACACACACACACACACACACACACACACACACACACCTATGTTCCCTCATATCTTTAAATATATATTCACTATTTCTCTGGGCCACGTTTGGGCTTTTGAGTATCTTTTCAGTATGATTTAGCACTTACCCCCATCTCATAAGATTTTGAGTGATTATTTTCTTTATTTGAAGAGAAATTCACTGAAGGCATGCTGCCATTTTAGTTTTTTTTTTTATTACATTTTACACATTGCTAAGTACTTCACACATGCCTGAAGTGTAAGTATTTCAGAAATATAAAATTAGATTTTATATTTCTCCTTATTGATCTCCTATTTTGACTATAAATTCTGGCCACAAAATTTACCCACATTGGTGGGATCATGAGCAGCTTTTTATTTAGGTATTTGTGTTGACACAGGGGAGAGACAATACACTTTAACAATTGTACTTTGAAATAGTGTGTAAATATTGTGCTTCTGATACAGTCTCATGGACCTCACTTACTGGACATGATACTATTTTCCATTTGTACAGGGACAGATACTTGATTGACAAGAACCATAAAGACCCCGTGCAGACCTCATTATCCAACTTCCATGTTTTCATAGCTCCCTAGCATATTTTGCTTCACACCTGATGTAGATAAACTTGGCAAGTTTTTTTTTTTTCCATCCTTTGTTTTAGCAGTTATTTTGTAACTCACTGAGTCTTTCTGTTTTTTTCTTCAGCAATTTTAAAATATTTTGTGTCCTTTCATTCTCTACAACACCTCTCTAAGACTCTCCTTTTTTGTTTTTCAAATCAGTATTTCATGGTATTATATTTTTTTAACAATTCATCTCAGATACATTTGGAAATAAGGCAGGATATAAATTAGTTAATCAGTTAAACAAATCTGGGTATGTTTGCCTCTCACAATACTTGCCTGCCTCCTGAACATACTACAAACCACACCGTACTGTTTAAAATGAATGTCTGAGAAGCTCTGGAGGTGGTGGCTAACAGGGAAGACTGTGCCCACTCTCACCGATTATTTGGCCTACACAGAATGTTTAAAAGATGACTTCCTTGCCAAACTCTAAGAATCTGAAAAGTTGACACAAAACCCAAGTTCCTAAAAGAATCCCATTTTGTAAGGAAGGCTGCAGTAAGGCTGAAGCCCTGACCACGAGCTGCCAACTCTCTCTCTCTCTCTCTCTCTCTCTCTCTCTCTCTCTCTCTCTCTCTCTCTCTCTCTCTCTCTCTCTCTCTCTCTCTCTCTCTCTCTCTCTCTCTCTCTCTCTCTCTTCTCATATTGCTTTTCATTTGAGCTCAAGGGTTTTACCTCAGTGAGCTACCCACTCTTCACAGCTTTGTCTTATTATTAATAAAATAAGAATATTCTGCTATTATTGCTGCTTTAATTTGTTTTCTTTTTCCCAAAAAAAGTGATAGATCCTTAAAATATTTCTGTACATGCATTGTAATCTCATATATAGGGTAATAGTTGATATGACGCAATACTTCAAACAAGAATATGAGAAAGTAAATTCAATAGAGGTTCACCAACTTTGTCTTAGTATCTCTTATTTGACCGTTTTTTTCTAACAATCTTGGTTACCTTTTCAATAGCCATGAGCAAAGATACTGTTAAATGTAAGCACAGTAGTAAAGGATAAACTGATGGTGCATGTACCAAATGCAGGCTGCCAATGCGTGTGCACGCCCGCGCGCACAAACACACACACACACACACACACAGACACACATGCATGCACACACATAGGCATACACGTGCACACACACACATACATGTGAACACATACATACACAGGTACACACAGAGAGACACACATGCACACACATACACACAGAGGTATACACATGCACACATGCTCACATACACAGAGACACACATGCACAAACATGCAGAGACATTCAGGCACACACAAACACATAGGCTTACACACACACACAGAGGCACATACATAGAGAGACACACATGCATGCATGCATGTGCACACACACACACACACAGGCATACACGCACACACACATATGCATACACAGGCACACACACAGAGACACACATGCACACACACAGAGGCACACACGCACACATGCGTGCACACACACACACACACATACATGTGGGAAATATTAAAAATTGGACCCGCCCTCCTGCCGCCGCCATAAACTCTCTCTAGCCAGCCCCACCCCACCCCTGAGACATTTGGTTCGCTTGTCCCAGGAACTGCTAGTTCTTCCTCAGCCATAAATCCATGTAGTAGGCGATCTCACATTCCAGGAACTAAATGGAACTGCCAACCTAGCAGTTGCATATCACAATACCCAGTAAGCTCATAAAATCAAGATTCTTAAAGCTTAATTAACCAATCAGATTTATGTATCAATGATACCACAATTTACAAGATGCCAATACAATAATCTCAGAACCAATTGATAATGATAAAAGCTTTATCCCAATTAATCTAATCTTATGATTCCACAACAACTTTGTGACTGGTAAACATCACACGGGTTTATGCCCACAGCAGCCATCTTCCTTCTCTCCTCTCCTACAAATGTCTCTCTCTCTCTCTCTCTCTCTCTCTCTCTCTCTCTCTGTCTCTCTCTGTGTCTCTCTCTCTCTCTGCAACTCTTAGCTCCTCCTCCCTTTTCCCTGTGCAATAACAGACCTCCTCTGTACTAATGTAATTGGACATGGAAAATCCTGCACTACATATACACACAAGCACGCACACACAGAGACATACATGCACACACACAAACATATAGGCACACACACACTCACACATATACACAGAGAGAGAGACATACACACACAGAGACACACATGCACACTAACACACACACATACACACTCACAGGTATACAGTATACACACACATGCATGCACAGGCACACACACAAAGCTGAAACTAGAATTAGTTGGCAATTATATGTTAAACACATCCTGTTGGCTCCTGTTGCCCCCCACACACACACACACACAGTGCTGTGTTTTCTGAATTTTGGGGCCATTAATGTCATTGTATTGCTTTTGATTACTAACAAGCTACCTTTTAAAGTTTTACCAACGTATTGCCCTTTTCTAAACAAATTTCATACATTTCCCCCCATAGCATTTTAGGCATGAAATGTGTCTATCTTTCTTCCTTGCATTATATGAATGAGGAAGAAAATCCTTTGGCTTGGATATTGCCTCAACTAATAAGGCTAGGAAATGGAAATACAGCAAGTGAAATAAAAACCTAGAGGACCAGATTGTCTAACTCAGCAAAGAGTTAGACATCTTTATTAAAGGTTGAAGGTGAGCATGTTTCTGTCTTCAGAAAGGTGAGCAGGCATGATCTGAGAAACTATATGGACCTGTCTGATGCTTCTCAGTAATTTGAAGGAATACATGATTAGAAAGACTGTATTTTATTAATGTTGAGCACTTATTCATATTCTCTCTGTGCTGAAACATATTAAAATTAATTAAACACTGTGTATTCCATATAAATTGTGTAGGGCATCTCAGAATTCTTTAGTATAGAATAACACTCTTATAATCCTTTTTTTTTTCTGAATTCTTCCAATGCCAGAGACTAGGACTGAATTTATATCTAATGTTTTTTCTCCAAAAGTTAAATGTGACTGTGGCCAAAAAAAGCATACATCTTATAGTATTAGGATTATAGTATTAGTTGGCTAATAAGCTTTTTCTTATTAGCCAACAGTCAAGGACACTACTGTTTTTTTATAAGCTTGGGGTGTGAGGGGACTTGAAAGTGAAGACTGCCTTAGTTTAAGGGCTTTTCTGAGCCACCACTAAGTTGTTTTCCCTTTGACTGTTCTTTGGTTCGTCCTGAAAGGAAAGTTCATTCAGTAGCATCACAGTGGATGCTGTCCATGGGGATCTGGATCAGAATCAGTAGCAGGGGGCTCCTCTCAATGGATGAGGTTCAATTGGGATGCCACTCTTCAGAGACACAGGGAGCAACGGGGAAGCAGAGGAAGTTTCTGAATGACCTCACAGCAGGAGAACAGAGTCAGGACTGTAATAATGGTTTACATTGGCAGAACTCCACTTCTGGGGTGGTCCGTGGTGACATTGTCAGGAATCTCTTTCATTAGTACTGTGAATACTGCAGGGACAAGTTGGTTGAAAGGTGAAAAGTTAGAAACACTGCTGTTTTTCATGGTTCTGGAGAAGGGGAGTGTACTTAGAAGCTTGTAAGCAACAGATTTTGAAAGAAAAAGCAAAAATGCTTCCTTTTTTTTTTTCTTTTTTCTTGAGCTCTCACCAACTGTGCATGCGGCTCCTCATTAACAAGCTGTGCTAGCTCTGTCCTCTTGGACCTCTGGCTTCCTTTGGATAGCGTGGGTTTATTTTGCTAGCAAATCACAACTTACAGAGCTTCAGAGATTTGGGCTTTAGGCTACTTGGAGCAATAGTTTTCAAAGCTGGAAAGCAAATAATACTCAAAAATCAGAAGTATGTTTATTTAATCAAATTTATTGATTAATAATTGGGAAGTTCTTTTTTTTATTTAAAGAATTAAAGATTTGCGTCATGCTTCAACTCCGTGCAAAACTTGAGAGTGGCACCGTTCTCATGTGATCTTTTTCTACCTACTCAATCCTTCTCCTAGGAACAGCCCGGCCCTGGATCTGAATAGAATCACAGCTTTGTTCTAAGTGTACATTTTAGTGTTGTTCATACACAAATGAAATAGAGGGAAATGGGGGCATAAGGGCAACTCTCATGATCCAGAGCACTGTAAAATTGACAAGCATGGCATAGGTTTAGAAGGAAGTAACATTTAAAGGAATTTCAGCTTTAGCAAGTCTTGACAAAGATCAGAATTCACTCACGACTTATTGCCATAAGAACATCCTTTTCAAATGTGAATAGGTGGCATTTGAACTGGGTCCAGCTTAATGACATGACATTTTAGCAGTAATAAATAATGCTAACGTAAAAGTATCTACTTTGTTTGACTTGTATTGATTGAGAGATTAAAGGTATGCAGCCCATGATTTGAAGTTGTTTTTAATTTGACTTGAACTCACATTTCCAATTCAAAGCTCCATTTGCCATGTATAGTTGGATAGCAATATGGGTAAAGCTGGGTAGGCTGACTTGTCACTATCTACCCCTTTGTTCTCCTGCCCTGTAATTTGAATCTAGGTGTTGATGGTCTTCGTGCTGCTCTCTGCTGCTTCCAATTTTCTCTGGCAAGTCTGGAAGCCTCAGTTTGATAAAATCACAAATTACTGCTGTACCTAGAGTATTGCCACTGTTCTAGACATATTTTTCTCAACATAACAACAGTATCTCTATTTTTCTACTGTTTTATTTTATTTTATTTTATTTTATTTTTACTATAGGAATCAGTTTCCTTCTAAAGATCTAAGTATCCATGACATGAAAATGGAAATATCTACAGTCGAGGGGATAAATAGTTAATTACTATAAAATGTTGGCTGCTTACTTGGTTCATGCTTGCATCTAGACCCTGATACGCTTCCTCTGCAAGTACCAGTGGGAAGGTCAGCCTTTATTCCATGTTGTAGACAGCCCTTTTCTTCCATTTATTTCTCTAAACCAGTCTTGGATATAGGCTCTGTCTCTCAAGGAAAGCATACAGGCTTCTAGCTTTAGCTTCCAATACTGTGAGATTTCAGGGAGTTAGGGTTTCAATTGCTGTAATTAACATACATTTAACCTATATAGGAATCATTAACATGCCTGTAAGGGAAGCCAGAGGTGACGTTATTACGGGTCCTACACTTTCACACTGATGTGAAACTTGCAATTTTGAATATCTGAGCTGCAAAGAGGTGAGATTTATTTATTTATTTTTGTAGTTATAGGATTTTAAAACTTGGAATAAAGTAAGAAGTTACATTTTCACTACTTTTTATTTAACAAATGATTATCAATGTCAGTATCTGTTGGGTAAAATAAAGTCAACCAGATGCCTTGGGAGGAATAGGCATGTCACCTGGTTCTTCTGGCCATGTTTAAATATCTTATAACAGAGAAGTTAGGATTCTCATGAAATAATTCATGAAAATTCCATATATTATTTAAAATATTAGTGAGTTGGTATTTTTCTTTGGTTTCAAAAATAGCAATAATACTGAGAAACACAGGGTAGAAAATTATTATTAACAGTCCAAAATGTGCAACATATATTTTCAGATACATAGTTCTAGATGAAGCATTTGCGGTTTCTAATATATCTGCATTGCAAGAGCAATTGGCTATGAACAAAGTGATGAATGCTTTGTACTCACAACAGTTTTATCTTTTCTATCATTGACGTGAAGGTACATAGATGCTAGGACAATATATATTCTTCTGTAATAGAACATATTCCTACAAAATACATGAGTTTTTAAAAGATTACTTTATGTATCATTGAGCCTAAGGAAATTCCTGAGCAAAATAGCAACACTGGGCCCTTTAAAGTACAGATTTTTTTTTTGTATTGCCCAATGTAATTTAAGAACAATACATGTCACAGTATTTATATGGAAATTAGTGGGTTTTCCACAGAAGTGCCTATTATCCATTGAGGTTCTATGCCACATCCCACCTTCAGAATTAATATATAAATATGCATGAACAGATATATAAATAGATGTATATACTACATGATATAATATACATAAATATGCATATATGTACAAACATGCAGATAAATATATGTACAAATATACATGTAAATGTATATGCACACACATACATTGATTTTCGATTTCCTATATTTCAAAAGAAAGTGGTTGATCATAGTTAATATGACTATGCTAGATATTCATATAAGTAGACATAGGGTTAAGACTATTTATGTGTAGAATACCATTTAATTTTTTATATATGCATCATTTATTTTAATTAAAATATAAATATACCAATTTCATTATATATTCTTTATATATTTAAAATAGAAATTTATCACATTCCTCCTACCAGCCCCATCCAAATCCTTTTATGTACCCCACTCTCAAATTCATCAAATTGAAATCTTTCCTGTTATTATTGTGATGTATGCATATACGCATATTTATAAAGATGACTTCTTGAATCTGTTTTGTTGTTTGTGTTTATATGGATTCAGGGTTGGTAACTCTGTCCTGGAAAACCAATTTTAAAACTATTCCTAAAGAGGCCCATCTCCTTTCTCAGCTGTCATCAGTGGTCAGTAAACAAAAGACTCAAAAGAGAAGAGAAGGAAGAGAAAGAAAGAAGTGGAGAGGGAAGGGAATGGAAGGGAAAGAAAGAATTGATTTTGCTATTTTTCAAGTTTACATGTTAATCATCTTCCATGGGTCTCTGGGACATAACCAAGGTAAACTAAAATAAGGATCGAGTTGACTGTTGCAAAGTCTAATTCACAGTAACCACTTGAGGAGTTCCTGAGCACATGCCAGATTACAAAATACTATCCATGTTGTTTACAGTGGAGTTAGTCAGTTTATTAGTTAGAGTGCTTCATTATGTATATAAAAAATGCCAATGATAGTCTCCTAGTCAAAATAAACAGGCATAAAGTGTTCTGCATACACAATTTGTGGGAAATAGTTACTTTGCTATTTATTTAATAATTGACCATAAATGGAGTCAAAGTGCAAAGGGAAAAACTAAAAAAGCAGCCCACTAAGGGCTTTTTGAAAGATTGATAAATAATGTGGAATCTCAATTAGGCTGTAGAAGGAATGCAGATATTAAAAATTTGGTCAAGAATCTAATTAGCTGGAGGTAATTAAACAGTCTCACACGGGGTCATTAATCTTTTCCATAGACCTTTGATGTTTTGCACAGTGTCTTCTAGTCATTAATAAAATTCATAACACTCCACTTTGTGCTGTTTTATCATCGTGTTTTTTACTCTGTAAGAGCATAGAGCAAGTGTCATTATATCACAAGGACCTTACTTTAGTTAATTTCTTTTCTTCCCCATATACTTGTTAGGATTAACCATTTAGAAACCCAGATGAAAAGCCAAGAACACAATTAAATATATACTTTGGTAAATAATACAGTCTTACTACTTTGTTAATAATTTTACGATTTTAATAAAGCAAAGTCCATGCAAAGGTCCCTGCAAAAGGTAAATGATTTTGGAAGTGAATTTAGTTATCAGAAGATGTACAAAGCCGCATACCAAAGTTTCAGTTCCTCAAAGATAGGTTTGCTTAATAAAACAGACTAAAAGGAAATTATTGAGCAAAAAATTATACATTGAATAAGAATGGATCGGGATGCATTTAATAGTGCATTATTTTGATGTTTCAAAATAATGACATATTCAGAACAAGTTGGATTATGTGAAACAAGGAAAATATATACCCTTCCTTTAGAAAATATTATTCTTATGATAGGGAAAAAAATTCTTTATTGTCAGAAATGTAACATTTATTCACATAGCCTATTGTTGTATTTATAATAGAGCCTGTTATCTCAGAACCCAGATTACATATACCTGGGTAGACCCTATTAGATTAGCAGAGGATGCTAAAACAGATTCAGTTATTCGGAAAATCTGACTGCAGGGTTACCATCATACAGTGGCATTAGAAAATGTACAAAAAGTGGTTTGCATCTGAACATTTAAGAAGAATTAAAGTGTATTCACTATAGAAGTTCACAGAAATGATATCTGCAAATGCATAGCATGCAAAACATTATTTTACGTTGCATTGATGTTTCTAATACAGTGCTTGTCAGCAAACCAAAGAACCCATGCTTATCTAACTAAATTCACTTAAATTTGCTTCTGGATATTTAGATTTTAAGATATTATCATCTTTGTTTAAACACTGTAGTTGTTTTTTTTCAAGGTTCATACATTACAAATAATTGCCATTACTTTAAAAAAATCATAATAAAGAATATCTGTATGATATTAATCCCTATAAAATACCACATAAAATATTATAACAAACTATGGCATTTAATAACAATATATACATTTTTTTGCTTAGACACTAGGAAGAATTAAGTTTAGAAAAAAGTCATGAGCATCATAAAAAGAGAAGTCTTATTAAAGAAAAAATATCTTGACTTTCATTATCAGTATGTTATATAAGATTGGGATACAACCCATTTATCATGATATGAGGAGACAAAAATCAACCTCCTGTACAAGAAGGAATCACTTAGAAAAAAATCGATTAGAAATCCCCAGTCAAAAATAGAAACACTCACTCACATTGATTAAAATTTAATAGTGATTTGACTAATCAGGGTGTTTATTCTAAGCAATTACAAAGTATTGCTAATTGTTAATTTGTATAGCTTTGTTATTCTCATTAATCTAATACTGGTTGAGCTTAATGGCTAGAGGAATGTAAATAAAAAAAATACAGTATATAAATTTTTTCAGGAGTTTAATGCCATGGAGGAGTAACCAAAAATAAAATAAAACTAAGTTTAGACCAGACTATAAGACACAGGCCACTAGTGATGGGTTTTCCGGATTTCATTTGTGAAGTAATTATCTGTCTTCTATGAAGCCCCAAACAGTAATCTATTTTAAGCAATTTAAAATAACTTCATGTAATAATAACAAATGTGCACAAGGGTGTTGGTAACACTGAATTCAAGTAAAATTTTAAATGGAAGAGCGTAAGATGCTTATATGCTTTTGTGTCTGCATTTGGTGAGGTTTTAGGGATGCCAGTTTTATTGAATATTTTTCATATGGGAGATACTGCCTATCTTAGAAGAAAAAATAAACAGACCACATATTAATGCAATTTATCATCTTGTGGCATATAAAAATCTTTAAAAGCGGTTTTAAAGCAAAATGATTTAAATGTAAATAAAATTCGATGTATTTAATAAATAATATCAAAGCTGTGTTTTCATGAGTAAATAAACTACATAAATATTAAGGCGCTAAACATTTGTTACTTTAATATGTAGGTGCTTTACGTACAGTAGTTATGTTATCTCACTGGATATTCATGTGAAATTTAAATAGTTTTCCTCAAAAATTGAGAACTGTGTAGTTTGTTAGAGGAGTAAATATTTCCTTTGTTAAGTTCATCTGTATGTTTTAGTCCTAGTCCGGGACTTTTGCCTCTTTCTTTGTATGAACATTACCTAGGAACAAAGCAGGAGCACATTTGGATCTGAGGTTCAATACTAACCCCTAATTTCCTGCTTAACTGTAAGGTCATTCCCCAAACAGCAGGGCATACAGAAATACACAATTCAGGACCATTATATCATTTCCTGTCCTTCTTCCCATCAACTGTTTCTGCCAGAATGGCTAATCATGACCTATTTTCATCAAGTAAAAGTAGCTAAGAAAAGAAACATGCAGTAGAAGAAATCTTTCCTAAATGTAGTTATAAAATCTGGACTTAAGAGGGCAGGAGATACTCTATATCCAAACAGCAGAGGATGAAGAAAAACTCTGAGAGGAAAAATCATCCTTATATTTGAGTGTATGATAAGGTGATTTATCTTCAATAAACTCTATAAATGCTTTAGTTACTTTGACACCATGATTAACTGGATTTACAATATTGGAAGTTGGGGACTTTCATACCCACAGTGTTCAGCTTACTTCATTGAATTTGAATTGCCTGTGGAATTTTTTTGTTGTTTGTTTTTGTTTTGGAGTTTTTATGTAGATATTTAAATTTTCTGGTATTATTATTTTGGATTCATCAATAAGAGGAGCTTAATTCTAAGGGACTAGAGGACCTACCATTTATGTAAAGTAACATGTATGGGTTTTCAAATCTTTGCTCTGTTCTAAAATATATCCTTTAAAATTATTGATAACATGTGTCCTGAATTAATCTATCATAAAATTAATGAGAATTTCTATGTTTAAATCAGCATGTTGAATTTCTAATATCTCAACAGAATGTCTATGTCATTCATTTTCTTATTAAATTTAACTTTTTAATCAGTGGAATTGAAAATCTGAAAGCAGTAAACATTAGTGAATCATTGGTGATGATCATTTGTAGTAAGATAATCAGGAATATCTGTCAATGAGTATAATGCATGGTAACATTATTTTCATGTGGCAAACATATATATATATGTGTGTGTGTGTGTGTGTGTGTGTGTGTGTGTGTGTGTGTGTGTGTGTGTGTATTCACCATATTCAAATAAGTCAGGGAGCTGAAGAGAGAGATATGATGAGAATAAAGGATGGATACTGGACTTATGCTCATTCTGGAGAATGTTATATATCCTTCTCCTTCTCAAAGTGTGAATGTTCCCATCATATTGACCATTCTGAGCATTGTCTACTTTTCTCATTCAGACAATAAAGTTAACAGTGCACTTGTTTTAGAGGCTTGTCTGCCTTGGATCTGAGAATTATGAAATGGTTTTACTTCCAAAAACACAAGGTGAACCTTGGGCTACTCCTGGAATTGCTTTGTTAATGACTCACCTTTTAAAAATTCTTTATTTTTGAAATTAAGATTCTTTTACACTCCTTCTTTCCCCCTAAACTCTCCCATATACTACTCAATGCTCTTTTTCAAGTCTAAGTCATCTTTTCTTCATTTCTTATTGCTACACACCTTTTTTATTTATAAACACAACCTGCTTAGTCTATGTAATATTACCTACATGTTTCTTTTTGCTTGATACTGGATAATGGATTGTTGGCCCTTTCTTTTAGTGTTATTACAGGAACTAAAGAATTTCTTTGATACTTGCCTTGAGATTTATTTTTGTTCTTACTAATATCTTACCAGTAATTTACAAACTTGGCTGAAGATCATCTCTGATACAGAAGAATTCCTGCACAGGTAATCACAATATTGTCTATGATCTTATGCCTTCATGTGTAGCATTCCCTTAGTAACATGAGACTTTAATCAGTAAAATACATTTCTAAAACAAGGTGTTCCTGGCATATTCCATCTAAATATCATACTCATAAAATATTCAGCTTGTATATTTCAAATATTCTGCAATTAAAATATTTCATGTACTTACTGATTGAGCCATAGAAATTATGAAAGGCTTTGGCTCACATGGGGACAAATTTAGTTGGCTATTTCATGATGTCTCTGAACTTCTTAGCTCAGGACTGAAACAACATTCATAGTATCAAACCTAATTGCCATGTTCCTGCAGGCATGAATCCTCTGCAAGAGTTTCAGTCCTTGCTCTAAGGTCAGATAACTCACTTTTTTTTAGGAGGTGACTTCTTGTCACTTTCTTTCTTTCTTTCTTTCTTTCTTTCTTTTTTTTTTTTTGACTTCCTGAGATACAATATATGAAATTCATTGATCACCCTAGCAAATAGTGCGTACTCATTCCAACCTTTTGCAGTGTGTTCTACAAGCTTTTTTTCTGATGAAATTAATCACTGTCAAACAGAGAACAGCTTACCTGAGGGAGATACCAACCTAGATACTGATGATGCCCTTCATTATACTTCCATTTTGCCTCTAGAACTAAAACTAGATGTAAAGAAAAGCAACTTCAAGAAGTCAGCTACAAACTCTGGACCAGAATATGCTACACCCCTAAAGACCTTGATGAGCTCTTTAATCAATAGAAACAAATTTTGAGAATATGTGCCCAAATAGATATTAAATTGGTCAGACACTGAGAGAAATATACAGCTAGATATAGTTGAATTTGTTAACATATGTTCATGGAGCTGAAAATATGAGTTAATGTTACAGCAGAGATTATATTCATGACTCTGTCCTCAATAATGGGAGGTCTGGGAGACATGTCCTGCATTAATCCTAATAAGAAAGAGGTTCCTGTGAGATGTACTTATGTCATTCTTTTTTTTTTTTAAATGTGTGCTAGATGTGACACTGCTGAATGTGATGGTTTAAATGCACTGGGTCTAATTAGACCTCATCGTACCAAGAACCAAGGCACTACTGAGTCACCAAAACCAAGGTGAAGACATTTATTATAACAGACATCACAGCAAAACAATGTTCAAAATTCTCCTACGCATGTAGACCTTTGACACTAACTCATTGATCATAGTGTTTCCAGAATTGAAATAAACAGCATCACTGTGATAACTTGTTCTAGTTGTCAACTTGGTGCAATCTAGAATCACCCGCAAGACAAAATGAGGAGTGTCCAGATTTTGTTGGGTTGTATGTATGCCAGTAGCACATTGTCTTGGCTGCAGTAAGGCTGAATGACTCACATAACATGGGAAGCACCATTTTCTGGACTTGCGTGATGGAATGGAAAAGAGTGGAGAAATCTGAACTGAGTATGAGCATGTATTTATTAACTACTCTTTGTTCCTAGACTTGACATGATCCAGTTCCTACCCCAAAATGTCTTTGCTATGGTTGATGGTAAACTGGAATTGTGAGATAAAAATCAACCTCTTCTCTAATTCGCTTATCAGCAAGAACATTAAAAGTGATACTAAGATATCTACTAAGATTTTTCTCAAGTGACATAAGTAGAAAAATTCCATAAAAAATAAATCAAAGAATATCCAAAACATCAACATCCAGTTTCTAAAGTAAAGTAATTTTTCAGATGCAAATTCCTCTAATCAAAGGGAGGATGGTCTTCTAGATAAAGATCTCACTACCACAATAAAAATATTTATCTTTAATATTTCTTTAATGCTTATCCCAAAGAACTGTTTAGTTACTTTTTGTTACTGCCATAAAATACTTTATGTAAAAGCAATTTATAGATGACTTTTAAGGGTTACAGTTTCCCAGAAAGTGTCCTTAAGTTCAGGGGTAGGCATGGATACAGGTGGCCAGAGAAATAACTGGAAGATCACATCTCAACAGATCATAGCAAGCAAAGAAAAAGGGGGTGGGGGTGGCTGAGGCTATAAATGTTCATATCCTGCCTCAAGAACTATACTTCCTCCAACAATGTTGCATAACTTGATCAAACAGGACTTGATCAAACAGTCCACCACTTGAGGACTAAGTGATCAAGTCCACAAGAATATTACATATTCAAAACTCCACATCTCTTACAACTTTCTATGTAAATAATCAAACATTTTGGAAAAAGAAATAATCAGAACTTTTGCAGTCTATTGGATAGTGGCTCTGGCTCTGAATTAACATTGATTCCCATGACCCCTAAACAGCATTGTTGACCTCCAGCTAAAATAGGGAATTACAAAAGTCAGCTGATCAATGGAGTTTTAGGCAAAGTCTGATTTATCGTGGGGTACAACAGATCTTTGAACCCACCCTGTGGTTATTTCTATAATGTCATAATGAATAATTGGAAGAGACACACTTAGAAATTGGCAGCATCCCCACATTGGTTCCTTGCCCTGTGGAGTGAGTGCTATTACGGTTGGAAAGATCAAATGGAACTTAACAGAATTGCCTCTGCCAAACCAAAGAGTAAAGCAAAATCACATCACTGAAGAGATTGCACAGGTTAATGGAGGCAATTGGAATTTTAGAAAACCTATCTGTAGACAGTGACACTCTTTTTAAGATACACCTCTTATATTGCTATTGGGTTTTCAGTGCAAACTAAATTCTTTTTTTTCCTGTTATTGGATATTTTCTTTATTTACTTTCAAATATTATTCCCTTTCTAGGTCTCCCCTCTGGAAACCCCTATATGCTTCCCCTACCCCCTGCCTCTATGAGGGTGCTTACCCACCCAACTACCCACTCGTGCCTTCCTGCCCTTTCATTCTCCTACACTGGGGCATCAAATCCCCTAAGACCCAAGGGCCACTCCTCCCACTGATGTCCAACAAAGCCATCCTCTGCCACGTATGAGGCCGGAGCCATGGGTCCCTCCATGTATACTCTTTGGTTGGTAGTCCAGTGCCCCTGGGGGGCCTGGCCAGGTGACACTGTTGCTCCCTCCATGGGGCTACAACCCCCCCCCTCAGCTCCTTCAGTCCCTTCTCCAACTCCTCCATTGGGGACCCCGTGCTCAGTCCAAAGGTTGGCTATGAGCATCTGCCTCTGATTATAAGTTACCATGCCACTTGAGCTCATGGACATGGCCTGAGTGAGATCAGATTTAAAATTCCAGGAAGTTACAATGAGTGAATCAGAGACTGAAGAAAAGGTCATCCAGAGACTTCCCCACCTAAGGACCCACCCCATCTGCAGACACCAAACCCAGACACTATTGCTGATGCCAAGAAGTACTGGCTGACAGGAATGTGGTACAGCTGTCCCCTGAGAGATTCTGCCAGAGCCTGACCCATGAAGATGAAGATGCTCAGAGCCAAACAGAGGACTCAGGGTGGGGCCTCAATGGCGAAGTTATAGCAAGGACTGTAAGAGCTGAAGGAGTTGGCAACCCCACAGGAAGAACAACAATATCAACCAGCCAGACCCTCCAAGTCTCCCAGAGACTAAACCACCAACCAGAGTATACATGGAGGGAGCCATGGCTCCAGCCTCATATGTAGCAGAGGATGGCCTTATCTGGCATCACTGGGAAGGGAACCCCTTGGTTCTGTGGAGGCTCGATTACCCAGAGTAGAGGAATGTTAGGGTGCTGAGTGGTTGGGTTAGGGAGCAACCTCATAGAACCTGGGAGAGGGGAAGGGATAGGGTGCTTGCTGAGGGCAAACTGATATGAGAGATAACGTTTGAAATGTAAATTAAGAAAATAACCAATAAAAATGAAAAAAAAAAAAAGACGAGGAAGTTCAATTAGAACAGCAACAATCTATCATTGAATGGAAATGTTGCGTACCTAGTAAATCCAGAGCGAGTTCTCAAAGCAAAATAATATTACATGAATTTGTTACATAATTGGACTTTCCTGATAAGATACCTATTACCTCTGCATATTGTATTTACTTGTGTTTTGATAGTCATGTGATATGATCAGTGACTGGAGGAACAGAGCAATATGGTTTGGTTTATGAATATTACTGCATGCTATGGAGCTACCACCTAGAACTGGAGAACTGGAGTATCACAGTACCAAGCTACGACAACAGTAAATGGCAGAGGTGACAGAAAACTTCACTTGGCAGAACACTGGGCACTGCCCATGGTTGTAAATTTTTCTAGTAAGGGAACAAGACCAACTGTGTGAAAATATAAAAATTTGTGAGCTGGAGCCATTGGTTAAGTTGGACAGCTGGAATCTTGTGGGGAAGATAAATAGAAAATTTGTAGGGAAGACATTTGGGAGACAGCTCATATGGGAAGATCACATCAAATTTGCAGAGGGTATAATGATACCTGTGTCCCATGTAAATGTATATCAAAAGATGACATCAAAAGAAAAATACCACACAGACACTAGATAGAATGACTCATTCTGTCAATAGTAGGTAACTTCTAGTTCTACTCATCCCTGTCATGATCCAATGAGCCCATGAAGAGTAGAGCCACTGTAGCAGAGTTGCAAGTGATTCCTGGGCACACCCATATGAACTCTTACTCACCAAAGCAAACATAACTATTATTGATGCTTAGTGATGAGTTCTCCTGCAGAGAATAGTACTTAACTCATTATGTGGCATAATTCCCTAAGAAAACCATTCAAAGATCTGGTGACAGGTTGTCCACATTGTACAGTTCTTTTGTGGAAAGGGCAAGCATTCTTATTCTTAATCTGGAAATGGATTTGTCCTTTGTGTACTTAAATCCTCTGCCAGAGCTACTATCTGAACACTTAGAGATTACCTTATCCTCCTCATCTTATTCCACACAATATACATATATATATACACATATATATGAACAAAGAGTTCACTCCACAGTCAAAGAAGTTCAGCAGTAAGCATGTGCTCATGAACTTCTGAAACCATATTTCCCATAATCTCAAAATGGCTGTCTTAATAAAAGTAAGGACTGATCTCTTAAAGCTACAGGATTCAGAAATATGTCTTAGTGTTTAAGAGCACTAACTGTTTTTTAATAGCACCCAGGTTTAATTTCCAGCACCCACATGGTGGTCCACAACTGCCAATGGAATCTATTCAAGGGGATCCAATGCTTTCTTCTGTCCTCTGTAGACCCAAGGTACACATGTGATACACATACCCAAGTGTAAGTCTCACACATATACATAAAATAAATACTTTGAAAATGCATTTTTTATTAAAAAAGAAATACATTATTCTCCTCTTCCCTTCTTTTTGCCCAGCCCCTCCCAGGTTTCCTCCTTCAATACCCCCCAGCCTTCCCAACTATGAAGAGATACAACTTACTGATTCAACTTTGTTGTTTATTTGGATATGGTCTTCAGTGATGAGCACTCTGTATAAGCTCAGAGAACACAGCAGAAAATTGGACGGAATGGTGAGCTAGAATACCAGAAAGTCTCTTGTAAATAGTTTCTCCTAAAAATAGCTGCAAAATCAAGACAAGGACAATGGCAAGATCAATAGACAAGTTAATTTGGAAGGGGAAATTTTCATTGGGAGCCCTTTTTAGACAAAGAACTACAGGCACATAATGACTGCTCCAACAAGAAAAATTAGTCTCTCCTATGAATGAGCATCTTATTGGTTGTTCATTAATTCCCTTTTTTAAAAATACTTAAAGCCTTAATTGGGAGACAATAGGCTAGATGTTGTCTTCAGATTATCCAAAATGGGGTGTGTGCTGTGAATCTGTATTTGCTACACAGTAGTGTTCCTTCTGTAGCTAGAATTCATGGGTCCAGAAATCTGGGGTGAAGTATTAATGGTACCATTCACTATCAGCTAAGTGACTCACTAGGAAAATTTTTCTTTCTTGTCCTGTGACATTCTCTTCTGCTGATCTACAAATTTTGATGTGGAAATGGAAGTAGGAGTACTTCTCCCAGGAAGTGTAACAAACACTCCATTGATGAGCAAACTCTTCCTGGCCACTTTGCATTCCTGATACTAATGAGTCAACAGGATGACAAAGGAGTTAGTGTTAGCAGAGGCAATTCACATAGTCAACAGGAAAGTGTTCTGCTTTTCTACAATGCAGTAGGGAAATCTATTTCTGGAGAGCAACAGAGACTTTCCAGTTTCCTTGGTGTTACTTCATTATATGATTAAGGGTAATGAATATTATAAAAGCCCGACCACAGCAGAATGATAAATGGCCCATACTCTTTAAGAATAAGGGTTATGTATAAACCTTCCAGGTAAAGAACCAAAAAACATTCAAGTTCTTGCTGTTGGTGGAGAAAAAAAGATTGGGTAGAAGAAAGTAGTTATAAACAATGGGCAATGCCACTTGACTATTTATAGAAAAGTGTGTTCTGGGTATTTCTGAACTATTTTTAATGATCATGTTTCTACACAGGCACCTACATTGAGTTTATACCTGTTCATCCCCTCTGTTTTATTTTTATTTTTATTTTGTTTCTTTTTTGAAACCATACTCATTAAGTTAAATGTAGTTTTATCTGTTTTACTGATTCATATATTCTGGGAAAGAGTAGTATATTTTCATTTGTACATAGCATATCATGAGAGGTCTAATTATGGCATTTTTATTATCATCATTTGGAAACTTGCATGAAATAAAATGATTGAATTGAGTGGCAAATTCAATAAAAACAGACTAGTGATGACCATTGTTGGCTGTCAAATTGAGGGATTCTACCAACAATTAGGAAGCATGCTTTCTCAACAAGTGTTTGATGACATTTCCTAGAATAATCCATTGAGGTATGACCCTCTTGAGTAGGTAGCACCTTCTGGTTGTAGCCCAGGTATATCTGAGGAAAACACAGTGCTAATTATCAATTGTCTTTGTACCCTGTGGTTGAGTTCATCCACTCTGATGTTGCTACTGATACTGCTCTTCTTTGCTGACAGCAGAACCCCACATCATTAACCCTTCAATAAGGACTCAAGATTATATTCTACATGATTCCTTCAAGTCTCCATTTCTTGCTAGGATTCTTGAACCATGCTGTGTAGTGGACTCTGTGAATACTCTAAGGTTTGAAATGTCTCTATTTCACAGACGACATTGTTGGTTTAAGTTTATTCTATAAATACTGTTCTTTTATTTTTTCCCAAACTGGAAAAAATGTCAGATTACCTTCCATTTTCTTTTCTTTTCAGAGTTTTAGTTCATCTGTAAATGAGTGCATGTTCTTAGAATATCCATTATCCTTAAGTTAGTTACATGATTATACAGATATAAGAGAATCGTTTATTTTTTATGTACTTTCTACTTAAAATAAGCACTAAAAACTGCTGTGTAGGCATGCCCTTGTTTTCATCAGGTTTACTTTCTATGTTTATTTTATCAAGTAGCCTCCAACTGATACAAGACAAGAGGACTAAGACTACTGACCCAAACCATGTGGACAAATTAATTAAAACAAACAGTTAATTAAATCAAGGATTTGAATTTGTGTATGAAAGTTGCCTCCCTGTAAGGCAGGATTTCAGAGGTTGACATTGGAGGTGAGGAAGACAAGATTTCTATAGTACTCAAGGATAGGCAGTTTCCAAATGGGGGATTTAGAGGGCAAAACAGGTAGAGTTACCTGAGCAAAAACACATAGGCATCACAAGTAAGTCCTGCAGACCCATCGAAGAATGACAACTTGGTGAGCCTAGCAACAAGGTAGCCATAACATTCCTTTAGAAACAAAGGTAGGATTTCAACATGGTTACTACCTTTGGGGGAGGCAAACAAACAAACAAAACAAAACATGATTTCCATACCTGAAACAGGTAAGGCAGAGTCACTTGGAGTTAAGGTTTCAGGTGGTATATAGCCTAATCCATGACAATCAGAGGTGTATTCATAAACAGGAATGAACCTAGTTTGTCTTTATTATGAGATGGGTCTTAGTCCTAGGATTGAGGCAGGCTGGGTTTTTCATTCCCCCTTTGTATTTACTATATATCCCTCTCAAATCTTTGATAGGATCTTAGCATTTTTATGGGTTGGGAGGGGAAATTTTGCAATGTAGTAAAAGATTCATGAACAAATTATCAACTATATTTTGTTATACCAATAAGTATTACATATAGCTATTTTGTTCCTTTTGACAGGGTCCTTGGACTTAATAGTCCATACTTTTGTTGAGAATAAGGGACAATGTATTTTCCTCTGTAGCTATATTATGCTGAAATTAGGAGGCCATTGTCAGGGGCTTGGAAGGCGGGAATATTAGCTAACAGCCAGGAGGAGATCAGGAAAATGGGGCATTCATCAGAAGTACCTGTTTTGCTGATCCAACCATGAAGAGAGGGATTGATCACATAGACTATACTGGTTTACAACAGCTTTCAGAAAATACAGAGCTTTCTGGATTGGTATGTGCTGGCATGCTTCATATCGCCTTTGGAGACGTTTGCAGTCTGTATCTGATTTCTGGATGTTCTCTTCCAGCTGGTGGAATTCTACCAAGACAGATAAAGGCTAGAGATAGAAGTTAATGATAAAGAACTTAAAGAAAAATTTTATAGTTGGAGCTTCCCTCTCATGAGCAGGCAGCTGGCAGGAAAGCTTAGGTTGTTTTCTGACAAGAGTACTTACCAGAAGTCCATGAGTTGTGATAGGTGGATAAACAGCTTCTATTTTTATTTGCCTCCATGAAGGTTACATTGCCATTACTTGTACTTTGTATTGAAATCCATATTGTAGGAAAAGTGGGTAACAGGTATATGGTAAACAGCAGGAGTAGACGCACAACTTTGAGTCATAACAAATGCTATTGCTTTGGGTTTAAAAAAATATGAATTCTTGTTTCTCTATCTAGAGGGCTGGATATACAGATTGGACAAAGGTGTTTTTAGTAAGTTAAGTAGCATCTTTAAGTTCCTATTTAGAAGATGATGCCTAGTCTTACTGCAACTTGATATGCCATGTTTGGTTGATAACCATATCACCCAATGACTTATCATTAGATATACTAAAGTGGTTGATTACTGATAGCAGTCTTTGCAAATCAAATTAATTTATATAGTAAAACCTGTTCATTTAATGAAACCTGTTCATTTTTAAATAAGAAACTTGTTAATAAGGCAAACCTGTCTGTGGTTTGCCATTTTTTAAATCAGGGAAAAATAATGCCTTGTTTTTATGTGTGCAATGCATTGACTGGGCAGTTGCTGTTAAATTGGTGAGCCCTCAACACCATCAGAAATCTGAGAAGGATAAATTATGGGGCAATATGATCCAAATGGTTTAGGTATCAACTATAATGCCAGAGACTTACCTAGAAGGTTGCCCTAGGCTCCCCTAGTTCTAATGGATTTCTTAGAAGCAGCGGTTGTATGACTTTGACTGTTACATAAGACAGCATTATATTTTCAGGTACCACATAGGACAGTATCAGCCTTTGGCTGCTCGACTTGGGTCTGAGGGATTTTCCTGTAGAGGAGAATGCTCATAATTTATTGAGGCAGGGTAGAGCAGTAAGCCCAACAATGTCCATAGCTTGTGCAACGCCCTGGTGACGAAAGATGAGCATGAGGCAGTTTGCAGAGTGGTTAGTGTTACCATAATCCAGGTGGAACCATCATTCCCCATATGTCTTCTTTGGAGTCCTTTGGGTTGTCCCTAGGTGGTGGAATCTGTGTCTGTAATAACAATCTTTCTCCATTAAACACTGAAAATGCTATATTCAGCAGATTTCTGAAAAGTTTTGAAGGCTGTCTATTAGATATGCCTTACTTCAAATAAAATTTTCATGGTTTTAGTTACTTGTTCTATGTGTAACCTGGAAAACATATACAGGAGGTTAAATAAAGCTTGCTCTTGAAAATGAGTTCCATTTGTAAAGAATTTGAACATTTAAGAGGTGATAATAATCTGCATCTCTTAATGACCTTTAATAGTTTATAACAAGTTAGTAGCTTTTAGAAGATTAGGATTCTCAATTTTGTCCCTGTTAATTTTAGCCTCACAAAATTACAATTATTGTCAGGCACTAGCAGAAATCTGACCAATATAGAGGTGGATGCTCACAGACAACCATTGGACTGAGCACAAGGTTCTGAATGCAGGAGCTAGAGAAAGGTGCAAAGGAACTGAAAGGGGTTTGCAGCCCCATAGGAGGAACAACAATATGAACCAACCTGTACCCTCAGAGCTTCAGGGACTAAATCACCAACCACAGAATACACGTGGAGGAACCCATGGTTCCAGATGCATATGTAACAGAGGATGGCCTTGTTAAACATCAGTGGGAGATGAGACCCTTGGTTCTGTGAAGGCTCGATGACCCAGAGTAGAAGAATGCCAGGACAGGGAGGCAGGAGTGGGTGGGTGGCTGAGCAGGAGGGGGGTGCGATAGGGGGTTTCAGAGGGGAAACGAGAAAAGGGGATAAGATTTGGAATATAAATAAAATTACAAATCTTAAGTTGAAGCCTTTTTAGTATCAATATAAAACTTTAAATCACAAATACAATGTATAGGTAGACTGCAAGGTTTCTACTTTCCTGGTCCTTCCATGGTACACCATTGCAGAATATCATAGTGTCTTGTATGACTTAGTTTATCAAAATAGCTAAAGCTTAACAAAGTTAGCCAAGACAAGGAGGCTAGGCATGCAGTTTTAAATCAGTCTCTGTCAGACTGAATAGACCTGAGGTTAGAAGAAATATTTTATGTGCTCTGTATCAGACTCTTTAGGTCATTGTCTGGCTGTGTCAAAAGATAGATAAGACTATCCCAGTTTCTGGTGTTTAGTAGTTGTAGCCCTAACTTAGTTGGCCAGAAACATTATCGGGTGTTTGGAATTCCACTGTAAACTTGTGCCTTTTCAGGGTGAGCCTTTAAACATGAAAAGCATGTTTTGGTTTGACATAGTTCAGTTAACAAAAACAAAGGTAGGACTACAAAAGTTAAGAAACCCATTTACATTTGATTTTTACATAGAATGATAGAGACATTGATGGGTATATCTTAATCTTGTTGGCATCACCTACGTAGTCTTCTAATTTTTAACATTCTGTTATGTGTTATAAGTCAACTTTTGTTACGGATTCAAACAGTGTTAACCATATTCAATAAACTTATACATACTGAGGTATAGAAAGCCCACATAATAATCTTACAGAGACAATATTTATATCTTAACCAAAGTTTTAGTCAATTAAATCAATAGTATGGTTCTTAAAGGCCATCTTATACTAAAGACAAACTAGTTCATTACTGCTTATGATTGAACCATAGTTTTTCAAAGCCTGGGATATGACACACCTGTAGCCTTAATTACAAATAGTTCTATATTGCCTCTTCCGGGAATGGCAATCATGTCTTCTTTTCAAAAGTTAAGAACAATCTTACAACTTTGCCTTTGTTTCAAAGGATGTTATGCTACCTTGTTAGGGTTCCTTGCTGTTATGCCTG
Organism: Mus pahari; assembly: GCF_900095145.1. Taxonomy (NCBI): domain Eukaryota; kingdom Metazoa; phylum Chordata; class Mammalia; order Rodentia; family Muridae; genus Mus; species Mus pahari. Next base: position 34,018,724 of record NC_034592.1, on the reverse strand, counting down.
CCTTGCAATCAAATGGGAGTGTCAGCAGCTAGAGATGGGTCTGGCTCCCAACTGCACCTGTAACTAGCACAGAAAACAAAACCAATACAAAGAGTCCCAGGTCGAATGCACAAGAACAAGCAAAACAGAAGGCAATACATAGAAAAAATAACAAGAGAGTAAATGAAAATAGCAAATAGGGTCATACAGAGGATTACCAGTTTGACCAAAGAAAATTTTGTAGCAAATAGGAGGCCTTCTCAGTTATCTCTCTGCATAAACCTAGATGGTGGGAACCCACCAGATATTTTCCTAACTACTGGGATTCCCTGGTTCAGTTAGGCTGGATCTTTCTGTTTTCCATCTCAGCTCCAGATATGGCTGTCACCCCACAAGGTGCTTCTCCAAACACTCAGCTTGTCCCCCAGTGTCCTGGCATATCTTTATGGTTCCTTAGATCTGTCATGCATCCTAGGTCATGATCCCCTGCTAATCAGCAATTGGGTGCCAGGCCTTCCCAATTTTCTTGGCCCCTATATCTCCAGATGGGGATTCTGTAGTACCAGAACAGAGGCAGAAAATAGATGTCAGGGAAAAAAAATTAAAAAGCTTCTATGACTTACCAGAATGGGTAGTCTTGAAAAGGAGAAAACTGTGCTTACTGTTTTCCATTGTTTAGATGGGAATCATTTGCTCAAGTAATCTTAGGACCCAGAGGCAGGCCTGGGAGCCTTGGAATGGTCTAAGGTTTTTACCCCATAGGGAACAGGTTTCCAGGCCCTGAGGATCACATGGAAGAATATAGCTTCTGCATTTCTGGATTGGGTTATATTTGACATATATATTTGACCTTACTTGGGTTTCTAAATATTAATTCTGAAGATGAGAGAAAAAAAAAACACTGACCTAAATAATTATGGACAAACTAATTAAAGCAAGCAATTAATTAAAGCAAGCATTTAATTTTCATGTACACAGGCCATCTTCTCTTAAAGTGGGGTTTAAGAGGTCAGCATTGGAGATGAGGAATGCTGTTTTTTTAGTGAGGTGAGGAAAGAATGTTTAGAAAGCTCAGGGGTAAAATGTCTCCAAGTTGGGAATTTGGCAGGCAAAATAGACAGGGTAGCATGAGCAGAACATAAATATAACACAATTCCAAAGAATCTCCTGAAGGCAGACATGGTTGGCATAACAGTAGACAGTCATAAGAAGAAAACCAAAATACCACATCTGAAACAAAGGTAAAGTTGCAAGGTAGTTATTGACTTTTTGAAAAAGGGCATGATTGCCATTCCTGGAACAGGTAGTACAAATCTACTCGTAATTTAAATTTTAGATATCCCAATCTTTGAGAAACAGAATTTTAATCATAAACAGGGAGGATCCTACTCTGTCTATATTATAAGATGGCTTTTATACCTAGGAAGGAGAAAAGATGGTTCTTCATGTGATCATTTTTGAAGTTATGTTTAAAAAAGAGGTCAGATTATAAGTAATCATTATTCCCATTATCATTAATATCCATATATCACCCCATAGACAGTTGTTTTCTGCATATTGACCACTTATGGATTTCTGTGATGATGTCTATCTAGTATAAAAGAAAGCTTCCATGAGAAGGGTGAGAGCACCACTTATCTGTGGTTACAAAAAATAGATGTTAAGAATGCAGTTGGGAATTATACTGGTTCAGCTTAAAAAATATCATGGAAGATAGCAGAGAATACTTGTATGCAGCAGAGCGTTGTGGCACCTGCTATTGTACAGTGTTTTCTAGACATGATACAGTAGCTACACCCTTGAAAGCTCAATAATATGGTTACCTAAACAGGACATAGGCCCCAACAGCAGTGTGAATGGAGAATTTGCATAAGGCCAAGTACCAATGTGCTTTCACTACAGGCAATTAATGCTGCTGAAGAAGAACCAAGCGTTCTCCTTCAGGGGTAAGTCACCTAATAAATTATTAAATTCAAAAGGCAGCCCTAAACACACACATATACCAGTTATCAGTAGTTTTGTTTTGGATATGTGTGTGTGTGTGTGTGTGTGTGTGTGTGTGTGTGTGTGTGTGTGTGTGACAATAATTAGAGAAGAGCTCATCAATTTAAAACAGAGTTGAGGGATATGGGAGGAATCTAGGAATCTAGGGGTAAAAATGATTTAATTTTGATGCTCATATATGAAAATTTCAAAGAAAAAAATTAATGTGTTTAAATCATACAACTCAATCAAAAAACAGGGTATAAAACTAAACCGAGAATTCATAACAGAAGAATCTCCAATGACTGAGAGGCACATAAAGAAATGTCAAATGTCCTACTGGTGATCAGAGAAATGCAAATCAAAATGACCCTGACACCAATCAAAAAGGCTAAGGTCAAAACGTTTGGTGACAGTACATGCCGGCAAGGATGTGGAGAAAGAGGAACACTCTTCTATTGCTGCTGGGATTGCAAACTGGTACAACCACTCTGGAAATCAATCTGGAGGTTTCTCAGAAATTTGGGAATATATCTACCTGAAGACACAGAAATACCACTCTTGGGAATACACCCAAAAGATGCCCCACCAGGCAACAGAGGCACGTGTCCCACTGTGTTCATAGTGGCCTTATTTGTGATAGCCAGAAGCTGGAAACCACCTAGATGTCCCAGAACAGAAGAATGGATACAGAAAATGTGGTTCATTTACACAATGGAATACTACTCAGAATGAAGGCATCCTGAGTTTTGCAGGCAAATGGACAGAACTAAAAAATATCATTCCAAGTGAGGCAACTCAGATCCAAAAGGACATGCATGACATGTACTCAGTAATAAGTGAATATTAACCTCCCCCCCCAAAAAAGTACAGAATGCCCAAGATACAGTCCAAAGAACTCAAAAAGTTCAACAAGCTGAATTGCCCAAGTGAGGATACCTCAGTCCCACTTTGGAAAGAGAAGAAAGCAATCACAAGTGGGGAGGGAGGAAGGGACCTGGGAGGGAAAGTGGACAGGGAGTATGGGGTGTAAGAGGGGAACCTGATCTGGTATTGGATGAAGGAAAATGACAGAAGCCCTGAGGACCAGCAGAAATAATGGAAGAAGGCAACCTCAGGAGGCAGGAGTTTGGGGGGGGAGGTGGCGGCTCCAGAATGCAACACTGACATGGGAGGTGAGGGACTCTCAGGACCCACAGGGAGGGACCTTAGAAATGCCAGACAATAGGGAGAGGGAATTTATAGAACCCAACTCCATCAGGAAGACAGGGCATTAAATGATGGAGAGGGTGGCCATCCCACTTTCACAACTCTCTCCCATAATTTTTCCTGTCTAAAAGAACTACAGGGATAGAAATGGAGGGGAACCTGAAGAAATGAAGGTCCAGTGACAAGCCCAAAGTGGGATCCATCTCAAGGGGAGGTCCCAAGGCCTGACACTGTTATTGAGACTATGGAGTGCTCACAAAAAGGAACCTAGCATGAATGCACTCTGGAAGATCCAACAAGCAGCTGAAAGAGTCAGATGCAGATATCTGCACCCAACCAGTGGACAGAAGTTGCTTACCCCTGTTGCTGAATTAGGGAAAGGCTGAAAGAAGCTAAATAGGAGGGCTACCCTGTAGGAGGACCAGCAGTCCCAATTAGTCTGGACCCCCCAGATCTCTCAAACACTGGATCACCCACCAGGCAGCATATATCAGCTGATATGAGGCCTGCAACACATATACAGAAGAAGACTGCTGTGTCTCTGTTCAATCAGAGATGATGCACCTAACCCTCAAGAGAATGGAGGCCCCAGGTGGGGTGGGGGTTGGGGTGGTGACATCCTCCTTGAGGCAGAAGAGGTAGAGGTATGGAAGTTGGAACAGTGGTAGGGTAGACCATGTGTGGGGAATAAAATCTGGACTGTAAATAAACAAACAGATAAATAAATAAATAAATAAATAAATAAATAAATAAATAAAGTACTAGAAAATAAAAATCTAGTTTTAAAAGCTGTGTTACTATTTGCCAAACACATAATTTTGTGTGTGTGTGTGTGTGTCTTGGGGGGGGGATCATTTTGGTATTTGGATTTTTGTTATTTGCCTTAGAAATTTTTCATTGATTGATTTGACTTTTGTGGGTTTTTTTGTTTGTTTTGTTTTTTATGAGAGAACTAGAGAGGGAAAGACATGGAGGAAGAGAGGGAGAAAAAGAAAGACAGAGAGAAACAATGATAGTTAGAGAAAGACAGAGAAACACATGAACTTGAATGAGTATGGAGGAGCTGGGATACATCTGGGAGGATGGAGAAATACTATTAAAGATATTGTATGAAAACATTTTATTAAATAAGAATAATTATATTAGATCATTTCCTTTGTTCTTATTTTTCTCCCATACATTATATCTCAACCACAGTTTCCCCTCACTCTACCCCTTCTAGTTTCTCCTCCCACCTACCCAGTCTCCTAGATTTGCTCCTCTTCTGTATGTCTTCAAATAAAATATCAAGCTTCCCAGGGCTATCAACTTAATATTGCATAACAAAATACAGTTAGACTTGGTACAAATCCTCATATCAAAGCCAAAAGGCTGGAGGGGCAGCCTTCCCTGGTCAAAAGAAAAGGGTTCCAAGAAGAGGCAAAAGAATCAGAGACAATTCCCACTTCCACAGTTAAGATTTCCACAAGAATATCAAGCAACACAACCATAACTTATTTGCAGAAGACATAGTTCACACCCATATAGGGTCTGTGACTTTACACCTTAGTCTCTGTGATTCCCTATGAGTCCTGGTTACTTGACTCTATGGGCAATATTCTCATGGTGTCCTTGATCCCACAGGCTCCTATAGTTCTTCCTCCTCCTCTACTACCAGGTTCTTCTGGCTCTGCCTAGTGTCTGGCTGTGGGTCTCTGCATCTGAACCTCTCAGTTGCTGCATGATACCTCTCTGATGACAATAATTTCCTTTTTAATTGTTGTTAATACACACACACACACANNTGCACGCGTGCACACACACACAAACACACACACTTGTGCATGTAGTCTGAATGCAGCCATGTGGATTAAGACTAAGTACATAAGTACATATATATTCTTTAGAGAACACTCTAGATCTAAATGGGGCTATATTTAATCCAGAAAATCAGTAAATAACTCTTTTCTATGACTGCTCAAGTTTAGGAATACCAAAATAGAAATAATTCAAAGAGATAATCATAATATTTACAACAAATACGAAAAGAGTATAGACAATCAGATGATAATTGGGTACAATGGCTAATAGTGTGTTATAGTATTGAAAATAAGATTTGAAAATATGACTCATTACAATTTCAAATTCAACTAGCTGGCAAATAGTTCATATTAATTTAATAGTACTTTGTTTAGTATTAATTAAATATTTTAATATCTTATTTTTGATAATTTCATAAAATATATTTTAATCATATACTAACTTTAGTCATTCCTGTAACTCCTCTCATATCTATCCACCTCTTTATTCCAATTTATTATTCATATGGGAATACATGTGATCGCACTGTTTTATTAACATATAAAATACCTTAAATAGCATACAGTTTTGAAGTATCATATTTATCTACACACCGCATTGATAATTCTCAGGACTATTATACTTTTGTACAGCAGAAGAATTAGAGAAGTGTGCATGTACACATAGATGCATACACTAAACAAAAACTATGAAATGTACAGTAGGGTACATTTCTGTAGGTATTCTGTAATTGAAATGTACCCTAGAGAAGGTATTCCAAATGAATTTGCTTTGGCGAATTCTGAATTTTCCACACACATGAAAATAAACACAGACAAAAATGGCTATCTTTATTAAGCAAGCCACTATCTTCATTAAGGAAACTTGTGAAAACTGATATGATTTGTCCATCTTAACCCTCAAATTGCACTCAGTGTTTAGACTACTAGATGTTTATCTCCTTAAAAAATTTAACCTTTTAGAAAAGTCAAATTTATTTCAAATCATCATTGTTATCCAGTTCTAAGGCTAGTAAAGAAATTCCATGCAGTACTATAAAACATTACTTTAAGTTTTGTTTTGTTTTGTTTTGTTTTGTTTTGTTTTGTTTTGTTTTTATCTTGGACAACAGACCTTGAAATTTCATCCTTGTCAAAGAGGCCTTTTAAATATATTGAAAATAAAAATAGTTTTTAGTTCACTTTATCTATGTTTTACTCACACACATGTAGATGCAGAAGATTTCGGTATCCTCAAACTCATGGCTTTGAAACAGCTTAACATTATTTCAAGAAGTGCATACAGAACTTGGGCTCTCACTGCTGGCTTTACAATAACAGCTGGGCTCTCTGCAGCCCTTTTCCAATCTCATTTTGATGACCACTTTGTGATTTGGAAGGATATTTTAGACTCACCTTCACACACACGCATACACACATACACACACGCTTATGCACATAGGTGAGCGGGAAGGTGCTGAAGGGCAACTTTCTTGCTCTGAAAGAAGATGCCAAGATACAGAAGGCTTTTTTATGCCTGCAGGTCACAAACCAAATGGAGAAAGGAGAAAAACACACTCACATGTTATGGCTCTAATTCAAAGTAATTTTTCTTTACTTTTCCATCCATGGTGTCCAAATAGGGTCAAAAAGCCAGCACCTCAGTTATTTTGTTGAAAGTTTAACAAATGCCTTAACTCTCTGCACCTATTACTGTCACAGTGAACACTAAGTAAATCAAACTTTAAGTTACTAATGCTTTCTTCCTGGTACAACTGGACCTTTGTGGTGAACTTTAGAAATAGGTTGGATTATTTGTAATGATTTTTACCAATATAAGTGGTTGATAATTAAACTAAAGACATTTTCCCTTAAGAATCATATTTTTTCCCCTGGGAGGGGATAGGTCAGATTGGTTTGAAATCTAATATAAAGCTTGACTAGATGTTATATCCTATTTACAACGAAATGAGAGTCAAGTCAGTCATTGTATGTACCATTTGAACTTAAGAGAAGATACGAACCCATATTGTAAACAATTTCTTGTAAAGTTCAAGTACATACTTTATTTAAAAAAACTAATTTTCTTAATGTACCTCTTAGGTCAACACTATCAGGAAAAATCTACAACTCAATGGAATGGAGAAAAGCCAATGGATTGCCTAATAAATATTAAAACCAAACAAATAAAATATGGTCCATCTATATACACTAATGTAATTGAAAAGATAATTTTAGTGAGTCTATGTGGATAGAAGAAAACATAGTCATGTCCACACATAGAAGTCTCAAAGAAAAACTGTGCAGCATACTGTTGGGATAGAACAAAATGGCTATGACATATAAATATCTTTATTGCAGATAAGACAGATACATACATGATTTCGTGACTCTGGGTTTATAGGATTATAAAGTTATTTGGCTATCCAACCATAATTTGAATATAGTCATGATATTCAAAATAAAAATCAACAAAAGTAGAACAGCAAAGAAATCCAAGTTTGTTTTCCTTTTGTAATGTAAATGTTTTGTGCATTATTTTTATTGTGGACACAGATGTTTCTTCCATCTACTAGACACATTGTGATCTGTTGGTTTCATCACCTTTCCTGTATTATTACAAGATTCTTGACAGAAGATTCCTGCCTACAAGGTATACTAGAATAAAGACAGAGCAGAGGCTGAGGGAATGGGCAATCAGTGCCTGTCCCAAACCGAGACCCATTCCATGGGCAAGAACCAGTCCCAAGAAAGCTACTATGTTTAGTTGCTTTTATTTATTTATTTATTTATAATTTATATATCTTTTTTTTTTATTTTCTTTATTTACATTTCAAATGCTATCCCGAAAGTTTCCTATACCCCACCTCTGCTCCCCTACACACCCACTCCCACTACTTGGCCCAGGCCTTGCCTTGTGCTGTGTCATATAAAGTTT
>NC_034592.1:33986701-34010007 GCF_900095145.1 Mus pahari | reverse complement strand
GCATCTGCTGTCACCTGAATTTTTAATCTTAGCCATTCTGACTGGTGTGAGATGGAATCTCAGGGTTGTTTTGATTTGCATTTCCCTGATGGCTAATAATCCAAATACTTTTTAGTAATTTCAGCAGTTTTACGCAACTAAAGTAAAGGTGCTTTACTCAACATTACATGTATAAACTATGGAAAGACCAAATTGCTCAATCAGTATATGTCTATATGCTGATAGATATATAGAAATATTAATTTTAGTTTCTTATGCTTTGTATCATGAGCTGCCCTGTTAAAGTCAATATATTCTTTGTTGATACCTATGGCACATGTGTAATGGAGTCATTCCATTTCCTGTTAATGGCAACTAATTTGGGAAACAGATTAGATGATTTTTTATCTATAACATCATATACTTAATTTTGTATAAATTTATTTTAACTCATTGTTTTCAAGCGATACCATCATCTGATTTAGTCCTTTTCTGAATCCCTTACTACCTAATTTTCTTGACATTCCTGTCTTTATCTTCTCTGTTTAACATGATAATATTCTATTTCCACAAATCACACAGTATATATGCTATCATAACACAATAATTTACATTTCCCCTCAAGGGTCTTATTTTGTCATTTCAACAAGCTCATGAAGCATTATTTGGGGGCATTTAGCTATATTCTCTAGCTAAGTGTATTCTATAGCTAAGACTTGTGAATAGTCACACTGTCTAAAATTAATGCATATTTTGATTTTCTTGTGGACTCAGTGTCCTTTCGAATTACATATTATATTCTCAATATGCAACAAGGCTGATATTGTTTCTATCATTAATATCATAGATTCCTTATATATTATTGAAAAATATATTCTGACTTTGAGCATGAATGTTAGGTTACTTGATAGAAGAAATCCCCCAATACACCACACCTCACATAAGTCTAATATCCTAACACATCCTCATAGAAGAAACGAAATAGTATAGGTACTTGTGCTATGCAAAGCTACTCAGGAATTAATGAATAAGTAATGGTATTTCATGAATAATTGAAGAATAATGTTGGGTGCCTCAAACAATTTTTATCTGCAAAACAATAAAGTCTTTTAATGCAGCCGTGTGACACACAGTACAAATAGGAGTCGGGTTAATTGTATCCTTCTTGGAAACATGTATTATGCTCTCAAATTCTGTTTCCAATGTAAGAATTCAATATGCAGGTATGACATCAGTACATGTAGAATTTAGCATTGAGCTTAGAGGAGAGTATAAAGTGGAGACTGCGACGTTATCGTTAAGGTAAACTATTTCTATACTAAATAATTTTATTTTGAACATTTAATTATATTTAAATATTATATAAAATTAATAATAATTCTTTTTATGAGATGTACTTTATGATAATTCATGAGTATGTAATTTATTTACCATTGTGGTAAATAGTAGTTAATATTCACGAAAAGAGTGTCAATAGTGTTACCAAAACATAATAACATTTATGCTTATCCAACAAAAAAATATAAGCTAAGAAAATGCCACAGATCTGTTTCTTGTGTCTTAACTTGAAGCCTATCATTTATGTGCTGCAAGTTCTTTACATTAAAAAACTTAATTGAAATGATTTTAACCAATGCATAGTTTTTTCTTCACAAAATGCTTTTAGGATGACTTATTAAGCTGAACAGAATTTGTATCTTTGGTCCTTTAAAAGTTAGGTGGCATGGTTATTTTAATTAATTAATTAATCATTCCATTGATTTACATCACAAATGATCTCCCACTTCCTGGTTACCCCTTCACAACACCCCCATCCCACTTCTGCTTTCTCCAGCCCCATCTTTCCAGCATCCCTCTACACTTGGGCATAAAACCCCCTCAGGACCAAGGGCTTTCCCACTCATTGATGTCAGACAAGGTTTTCCTTTGTCCCATATGTATCTGTAGCCATGGATCCCTCCATGTATACGTGTTGGTGGTCTAGTCTCTAGGAGTACTGGGTGGTCAGTCAGCGAACATTGTTCTTCCTATGGTGTTACAATCCCCCTCTGCTTCTCCATTCCTTCCTCCAGCTCCCCAGTCTGGGTTCTGGAGCTCAGACTGATGTGTGGCTCCAGCATTCACATTTGCATTGGTTAGTTTCTGGCATAGTTCTCAAGGAACAGCCAGATCAGGTTCCTGTCAGCAAGTGCCTCTTGACAACAAGAACAGTGTCCGGTTTAGGGTCTGAAGATGGGATGAATCCCCAGATGGGCCAGTCCCTCAATGGCCCTTTCTCCAGTCTCTGTTACATTTTTTTGTCCCTGTCTTTCCTTTGGACAGGAACATTTCTGGGTTAAAATCTATGAGATGGGTAGGTGGCCCAATCCCTCGACTGTTGGGTGTGCCTATCTACTGGAAGTGGTCTCTACATATTCTATCTCCCTTTTGCTGTTTATTTCAGCTAAAGTCATCTCATGGGGTCCTGGGTACCTCTCCCTTCCCTGGCATCTAGGACCCTTTAATGGCTATCCTCAGTTCTTCATCCCCCACTGCTACAGAGTTTTTATTCAATTTCCTGACCCTCTGTACTTCCCTCCTATCCCCTCTACTACCTGACCCGGTCCCCCATTATTTCCTCCCTCTCCTCCCAATCTGCCAGGTTCCCCTTACCTCCCACAAATTGATCAGCCTGTTTCCCCCTCAATGTAGGACTGAAGCATCCACAACCTGGTCTTCCATCCTCCTAAGCTCCATATGGTCTATGGGTTGTATCGTGGGCATTGTGAGATTTTGGGATAATAACCACTCCTCAGTGAGAACATAATATGTGTGTTCTTTTGTGTCTGGGTTACCTCATTCAGGATGATATTTTTTAGTTCCATACATTTGCTTATGAATTTCATGAAGTCATTGTTTTTAATAGGTGAGTAGTGTTCCATTGTATAAATGTACCACATTTTCTGTATTCATTCTTCTGCTGAGGAACATCTGGGTTGTTTCCAGCTTCTGGCTATTATAAATAAGGCTGCTATAAACATAGTGGGNCATGTGTCCTTGTTATATGTTGGAGCATCTTTTGGGTATATATCCAGTAGAGGTATAGCTGGGTCTTAGTACTCAAAGTTCTAGACAGAACAATTAGACAACAAAAGGAAACCAAAGGAATGCAAACTGGCAAGGAGGAAAGTCAAGACATCACTATTTGCAGATGATACGATAGTATATATAAGCGACCCCAAAATTTCCACCAGAGAATTCCTACAACTGATAAACGACTTTGGCAAAGTGGCTAGATATACATGTGTAAATGTAATATCATGTAACATGTCAAAATAAAATAATATGCACTCAAGAAAATGGCTTAAATTTTACAACATATGCAAGATGAGTATTTTCCCAACGTGCTGGGAGGACTAAAGCTAGACCGCAGGTGTGGTCTTCTGATGAACTCTTCTCACAGGCATACCATTTTCAATAGCTATGACTACATCAAATTATAGACAAAACAGCTAAGCAAATCAGATGAAGGACCACAGAACCCAATCTTAACATAACCAATGGAAAGACACATTGAAGAAGGCAGAAAGGAAAATGTTGCCATTATCTCTCCATGGTCTCAAATCAGACTGGTATGTAGACATTTATGACTACTCTACTCAGAAAAATTAGTAAGGACAAGAATCAACCACAAGTGAGGCATGTTCAGACAGTAATCTAAAGGACAGGGATCTGTGTCACATTCAAGAACTAGAGCCCTTCCAGAGTTATACCTCTTAACTGTATTGTGGTTCACAAGCATAGCAATATTACAGCATTGTTTCTGCTACAATTTTCCAGTCTAATGGCAAGAGCCATTCATGGAAGAAAAAAAGAGAAATAATTCTTACACTTGAAAGCTATGAACAAACCATAGTGAAGGCCAATACTATTCAAATTTCAAATTCTAGTACCAAGCAGAAACCTGCAGAATTAGCCTCCAGAACAGATGATTTCATTTATCCCTTCTCAGACTTAGACAGCAGGGTAGGTAACTTGTCATCTCCCATGCCTTGCCACTGAGTAGCATTACTATCACTGAGCTGTTGTTTACAGACAGAGATCTAAAACTTCCATGGCAATGAATTATGCCTTGTACCCCACCTCATCTGTGGGATGAATGTTGGTACAACCTTCTGTCTGTATGGATCTCTTTGATTTTTTAGATTCAGCATGACCAACTTACCAACAAGGTAGCCAAGTATCTACCTTTGTCAACAATCGTGGGTGTGTTGCATGGTTTAAGACACAACTTTTTAGACTGGAACATTGTAGCAGAAACAATGCTGTAACATTGCTAGGCTTGTGAACCACAATACTGTTAAGAGGCATAACCCTGGAAGGGCTCTAGTTCTTGAATGTGACACAGATCCCTGTCCTTTGGACTGCTGTCCGAACATGCCTCACTTGTGGTTGATTCTTGTAGTTCTGGCTTATGAGTTCACCTCAACATCTGACAGTCTTTACAAGTATAGGCCTTTGTCACAGCCCAGTATAATGCTGATCTTGAGAGGAGTTGGGCTCAAAATAGGTCCAAGTTTAACAGGATTTTGTGTGCGATCAAACTAGGGAGCCGTTCTTCGATTGGTGTCTTTCCTTTTTTCTTTTTTTTTTCCTTTCTTTTTTCATTGGCCATTGTATTTCCTTACACTTTCAAATATTGCTCCCTTCCCAGTTTCCCCTCTGCTACCCACCTATCCTATTCCCTATCTCTTCTGTGCAACACCCCTTCCTGATAAAAGTCTTGGAAAAATCAGGAGTTCAAGGTACATACCTAAACATAATAAAAGCAATATATGGAAAACCAGTAGCCAACAACAAACTAAATGGAGAGAAGCTTGAAGCCACCCCACTAAAATCAGGAAATAGATAAAACTGCCCATTCTCTTTCTACATATTCAATATAGTACTTGAAGTCCTAGCCAGAACAATTAGACAACAAAAGGAGGTCAAAGGGATACACATTAGAAAGGAAGAAGTCAAGATATCACTGTTTGCGGATGATATGACAGTATATTTAAGTGACCCCAAATATTCCACCAGAGAACTCCTACTACAGCTGATAAACAACTTCAGCAAAGTGACTGGATATAAAATTAACTTAAACAAATCAGTAGCCTTCCTCTACTCAAAGGATACAGGCTGAGAAAGAAATTAGGGAAATGACACCCTTCACAATAGTCACAAATAAAATATCTTGGTGTGACTCTAACTAAGCGAGTAAAAGATCTGTATGACAAGAACTTCAAGTCTCTGAAGAAAGAAATTGAAGATCTCTTTTGTCTCTTTCTTACAGAAGAACCTTGCAGTCTAACCTTATGCCAATAACCAGCTGAAACAGGGGCACTGTGACTTAAGTAAATCTCAGAGAGAGACTATAGAGATAGACTACGTTTTTGGCTCTGTGCAGTCCTCTGTTTATTCTGAGCAACACATCAACAGATGATTTGAAATAAACTTGGCTTAGACTGCCCTCTAGTACTGAAACAGGGATAATATAATCACACCAGAATCCTGATATATCTAGACCTGGGTGCCATCTAGTGCTGAAACAGTGACGATGACTATAGACTCAGAGAATCTTTAAAAAACTCTTGAAAATTCATGAAAAGATAGTAATATGAAAGCCAAGTTAGGAAGCCTAGAACAAATATTTCATCCTTTATGCTATAATGTAGTATACCAGAAAGTGTTAAGAACCTTCAGGAAACTGGTTTCATGCAGTACTCAAAACTATGTCTCAGAAACGACCAAGCAATAATCAGTGGAAGAGACCTTTCAGCCAGTATTTCCATGGTAACTTAAAGAGTTAAATACAACAGTGATGAATGTTGAATACTCTATTGCAGAAATTAAACAAAGAAGTGAGAGCAATTTAAAAGCAAACAAAAATTCTGAAACACAGGAGGAGCTCAGTGAAGTGATAGGTGTGATGGGAGTGTTGAACAGAATAAACCAGCTCCAAAACAATCTGAAAACACACAGCTGAAGAACCAAAATGCAAGCTAGACCGTGAAGAGGAATTGGATAATACAATTTTTAAAACTTTGGATTTTTGAGATTCAGGAAGTTTTGAGAAGGCCAAAACATTAAAAAGCTTTTTCAAAACATTATATCAGAAAACTTCCTAAACCAAATGAAAATACAAATGAATACAGATGCAAGGGTCTGGTTTGAATGTGAAACGTCTTCTGTAGGCTCACATCTTTGAACATTTGGTTCTGGGATGGGAGTACTCTTTGGGAAGGCTGTAAAACTTTAGAAAGTTTATTCTGGCTGACTGGGCTCAGACCTCTGCTTTAAACCAGCCTCCTCTGCTAGTCATCATGCCTTCCCTGGCTGTACTAAACCTTCCTTAGCACAATGGATTGTATCGCTCTGGAACCAGGAGATTAAATAAACCCTTACCCTTTAGCTTAATTTGTCAGAGGGTTGGTTGTTCATTTGTTTGTTGTTTCACAACAACTAGAAAGTAACTATGACAAATAACTACAGGAAACAGAAAAGGGATTAATATATTATTAACACATAAGAGAAACTGTAATCAAAAAGAGTAAAAAAGATAAAGGTCATTTATGATGATTAAAGAAATCAATTCTATATGAGAATACAATACTTCTAAGTATGTGTATATTAAACATTGGAACATATTAGCATAGACACTATGTATTAACAGTTCTAATGGGAAAGAATAGTCGAATACAATAATAGTTGAAGATATTAACACCATACCCTTAGCAAGGCACATATCATCCAGAAAGAAAAACCATGAAGAAACTGTTAAGAATAGATAAAGCAAACAACCACAGAGAACTTCATCTACCAACTTTAAACATATATTTATTTGTTCTCATTCATACACAAAAATGTCTGCAGGAGAGAAACTATGTGATTTCCTCATGTGTCGCAGAAGAGAGGGAATAGAATTTAACATATCCTCATGATAACACTTTTGAAAAAATTAGGCATTCAAGAAATATATCCTACTGTAATTTAGCAATATATAACCCACCTCCTCAATTATGCTGACTTGGGAGTGTTGAAACAATCTAAGATCTGGAACAAGATAAGAATGATTATTTTCACCATTTTTTCCACAACATAGTGTGGGGAATCCTGGCCACAGGGACTAAGTCAGACGATACAGGATGTCTGAATTAAGGTTGTTTGCAAATGAACTGATCTTACTTTTAAAAAAACGTCTCCCAAAGTCTTCTAACATAATAGTGTGAGAAATAATAAATCCATTCAGCAAAATAGAAAAATTAAGGTTACAATAGCAAAATATAAAATTCAGCAGTACACCAATATTATTTTTTAAATAGAAGCCAAATGGTTGTAGATGTAAAGTCTAATGACAAATAACTGAAAGAAAACAAAAATAAATGCTTTCAAAGAAGTCCTGGGAATAGGTTTCTTGCATACATTTGGACAAATGTTAATCAAGATTACCACTACACGCAATTCTATGTAGATGTTCCTCAAATAATGAAAAATAAAACTTATAAACTATCCAGCATATCTCTCATTAAACATATGTGTAAGCATTTATAAAAACAGTTTAAATTATTATTTCAAAGAGACAGATCAACAGTCATATTCATTATAGAATATCTTATAATAAACTAGCAAACAGAAACAAACTCAACATTCATTTTGTAAATAGATGTGGAAAAATATACTATATATATATATATATATATATATATATATATATATATATATATATATTCACCTCATTCACATGTGGAATCTAGTAACTTGACCTCATACAAGTAGGGAATAGAATGATACATGCCATAAGCTGGGAAGATACACACAAGTGGCTGAGGAAGTTAGAGATGAGAAAGGTAGAGAATGGATGATTAGTGTGTTTGAAGGCACAGTTGTTCATGAGCAGGAAGTCCTGAGGTTCTATTACAAATGCAGTGACTACAGAAAACAAATTTGTAGGGTAGTTTTGTTAAAGTTGGAAAGGATATGTCATATTTTAAATTACAAAGAAATAATAATGTTTTAGTAATGATAAATATTGTACTGGCTGGTTTTGTGTGTCAACTTGACACAAGATGGAGTTATCACAGAGAAGGAGCCTCCCTTGAGGAAATGGCTCCATGAGATCCAGCTGTAAGGCATTTTCTCAATTAGTGATCAAAGGTGGGAGGGCCCATTATGGGTGGTACCATCCCTGGATGGCTTGTCTTGGGTTCTATAAGAAAGCAAGCTGAGAAAACTAGGGGAAGCAAGCCAGTAAGCAACATCCCTCCATGGCCTCATGCATCAGCTCCTCCCTCCAGGTTCCTGCCCCGTGTAAGTTCCAGTCCTGACTTCCTTTGGTGATGAACAGCAATGTGAAAATGTAAGCTGAATAAATTCTTTCTTCCCCAACTTGCTTCTTGGTCATAATATTTGTGCAGAAATAGAAACCCTAACTAAGACAAATGCATTCATCCAAATTCAAACATTATGAAATGCAAATATTCATATATATACATATATATATACATTTACATGTATATATTTATATTTGTGTATGTGTGTGTGCAATGGCAGCTCATAAATAGGTGAATTTTTTTCCTTTTTTATTATTATTTTCTTTATTTATATTTCAAATGCTAACCCGAAAGTTCCCTATACCCCGCCCCTTCCCCTACTCCCCTACTCACCCACTCCCACTACTTGGCCCAGGCATTCCCTTGTGCTGGNTCATATAAAGTTTGCAAGACCAAGGGGCCTCTCTTCCCAGTGATGGCCAATTAGTCCATCTTCTGCTACATNTGCAGCTAGAGACACGAGCTCTGGGGGTACTGGTTAGTTCATATTGTTGTTGCACCTACAGGGTTGCAGCCCCCTTCAGCTCCTTGGGTACTTTCTCTAGCTCCTCCATTGGGGACCAATAGGTGAAATTTTTGTGTTCAAGCAACAAATTACATTGAAGTTAGGATTGTGCTGGGATACCTGTTAAGTTCTATCTAGTGTACATACATGTTTGTATAGATTTCTAATTTTTATGAGCATTTGAGATAGTGAATATGTACTATTTTTACTGCTTGTGGACGTTGTACATCGTGGTGCGCACTAGGCTCCGCACCACGATGTACAACGTCCACAAGCAGTCAATTTTTTTTCTGTAGAGTCTTGCAAGTTATATGCAAAACCCTCTAAAACAAAAAACAAAACAAAACAAAAACTAAAAAACAAACATCTAATATGAATTGTTCAGAATGGCTCTTAAGCAGAATCCATTTGGGGAAGCCAGAGTTTTACAGGAAGAAGCATTCCTTGTGTGCTATCCAGTCCAGCTCCCCGAGGATGGATCGTGAGAACTGTCAGACTCAGCAGAGATCATCATAATTTTCCTAATGCGCTCACAGTGAAGCATAACCTTCAATGCCGTTAGGTGTCAATCATTTAGATATTTATCAACTTAAGTTTTATACCTTGACCTTTTCAGTAAACTTGACAATTATTAAGCAATGCGAATAGAACCTCAATGTAAACTGAGTGATCCTACAATTTCTAAGACATTTTACTTTATGCTTCTGAATTCTTGTAGTCTTTACTGGAAAGAACCAAGAAGAATGGATTGTAATAAGCTAAAATAGAGACAAAAATAGCTTAAAGTAGGAGGCGATAACGAGTAGATTAGAGATCCCACACATCCTTTTCAGGGTACTAATCAGGTGAATCTGCATGATCCTTAACTCCAAGAAACCCCTAGATCAGGTCCCACATTCACTGTCATGATATAGTAAGGGCAGCCCTTGCTTGTTCAGAAACTACTTCAAGAATTCTGCCAGGACATTCCATGCCTGCACCATGACTGAGTCCTCACCCAAATAACACCTAACCTCTCCACCTAGCCAGACTCTGACTGTCCTTCTCCAGGATTTAGCTTGGTGAATCTGCCTTGCCATCTCTCACACACCCTCCCCAACCCTCAATTCTACTCCTACCCTCTAGACTTGCCATATTATGCTCATCTTGACCCTCTGCACAGTCTACTCTTTCTGATTTCATTCAGACTAAGTCAAAATATGTCAAAATAAGCTTCTCTTGGCTAGACTTTAGAAGAATGAACCAGTACCAGTGAACTGAGTTGAGCTCAACTGGATTTCCTTCTTGATTCTCATGGCTCTTTTCTCTAACAGCAGTAGTGTTTGAAGGGCCCCCCACACCATGGAATTGACAAAAGTCATACACATGCTTATATGTTATCCCAAAAGTACAAACAAAATGCAAGAAGAACCCAGCATATCACCTCCAAAACTTATCAGTCTCTTAGAAATCTTTATAAATGAGAATTACCTAGATGAATACTAGACACATTAGCATCACCATAGAATTCAAAGAGTTTAAGACAACCCAGCAAAACAGCTCAATAAAATTAAGTCGAAAGAACTTAAGAAAGATAACCACCTAATTGAAACCCAACCAAATAAAATCATAAGGATGTTAGAAATGGCAAAGAGAACCCAGGACTTGAAAATGGAATTCATTATAAAGAGATGAGATGACTAAACAAAACTCAAGTTAAGTTAAAGAGAAAAAATTGAAAAACTCAATAATCCAGCTAGAAAACTTAAC
The DNA here is from genome assembly GCF_900095145.1 of Mus pahari. Classification (NCBI taxonomy): domain Eukaryota; kingdom Metazoa; phylum Chordata; class Mammalia; order Rodentia; family Muridae; genus Mus; species Mus pahari. The sequence goes on along the minus strand of NC_034592.1, from coordinate 33,999,423 downwards.
AGAAAGCCTTATAATTAGACTTAAGCAGAAGCCAGAATATCAGGACTAGAAGGTCATAAAGCTTCGAGACCAATTAATGAAGGAATATGATTTTTAAAAATCCATAGGAATGGAGCCTAAGGAATTAGATTACATATTATATCTAAGGAAAACTTGGCAAGTGGTAATGACATATGATATAATCTACATTTAATCTGTTACAATTTTGTGAAAATATTTATCCTCCATACATTTTTATGAGAGTAAGTACAACTGTCTAATTGGTGTTCTAATTACATTTAATCTTCATTCTAAATTTTGTATTATGCTGTTTAGATATTATATGTCTAGATATTTACTTCTATCTTAATAATCTGTTCTGAGTTAAGATATTTTTGCTACTATATTAAAATTTAAATGTAAATGCGATTAGAGATATTATAGCATTTATTCTTAATTGTCCTTATATGCACAAATTCGGCATTTCCTGAATTAATCAGTATTTTGATATCATTAGAAATGTTCTTTGATGGCCTTTGTTTGAAATTGTTCCTGTAATGAGTTAGTCATTAACTATAATAGAAGCTATAAGAGAGAAATTAAAGTACTTTAGTTTGTTTATACATAAGTTGAGACATTGTTTATTTTGCATTTTTATTTCATATAAGAACTTAATGCTATCTTATCCTGAGACTCAGGATCAGTGTTAAGAATCATTCAAAGGGATGCTCCACTGTTCTTTTCCTCCTTGTTCATATCACTCTTAGAAATTTAGCTGATAAGGCTATAAGAAGTTTAAATACATTGGGATAAATAAACGAAAGGTTTGGTACTTATGGTAGGTCTGAATGGTACTTGGGATTGCCCTCCATGTGTATGTTTAAATTCCATTTACTCTGAACAAAGTGTAAGTCTATTATACACCAGTTTGAAAGAGATCATTTACACTCATACAACTATGTCGCTTTAGAATGAATATAGTCAATAATTTCTTGATGTAAAAATTGGTCCCCAGATGTTCACCCATGTATTTTTACTAAAGATCAATAAGTAACCCATTTAGAAAGACATCATGCAGAGCAGTGATGGAAAAATTCTTCTAAATTCTAAATTATCATTAAAAATATTTTGGAGCCACTAAACAGAAACAGTTTACAATGGCTTAACATTGTATTTACAACTCTGTGTTCTGTAAAGGAAAACATGATATTTGTAAAATTTGGTATTCAAAAACTTAATAACTGTAAAAAGTACTGTTACATTTTTGTCATATGCTGCTTTTTCTCTAAATCTGTCCTTGGATGTATCAAGACATAGCATTTCTCAGTTTTTACATAGTTACTCCTCCTTTAAGAAACTTTCAGATTTTTATATATTTGCCATGTATTTCATTATACACACCATATAATTGTGAAATATTTGTACCTCTAGATTTTATACACTAAAACTTAAGAGTCTATCTCCCAGTGAGCATTAGCATTACTTTGTAAGTATGTGAAATAGCTGTAAATATAAAAATTGAATTTTGTAGAATATCAAATATATATATAATTATCCATAACATATTGGTAGACATATAGATAATAGATAGATAGATAGATAGATAGATAGATAGATAGATAGATAGATAGATAGATAGATAGATAGATAGATAGAGAAAGGAACAGTAAATACCATTTAGATTTTAAAAAAATAAATAATCAAATAAAAGTATTCTACTCTATGTAAGGCTATGAAGTTTTTAAAAGTGAAGTGCTTGGGCAATCCTCTATGTAGTACAAGCTGATATCAAACTAACAACACAGCTGAAAATAACATCTGATTTCTGATCCTCCTGTCTTGACCTTCAAGATGCTGAGATTAAAGGCATACACCAGTACCATAACCTGTGTCAGAAATAAATTTCTGTAACATGTGGTTCTACTCAGAATGGCATGTAGAAGGTCAAAAATATCTAATATCAAAAGCTAAAACTGTTATTTCTATGTTAAGATTTTCCAAATAATGTTATTTTCCAACTAGGCTATGAAAATGAATGTTGGTTGGATGGTACTGATTTGAGATATGCATGTTTAGTATTTGTGGTCCCAATATCTTTCAAGAGAATATCTTTGACTCTATATCTCCAACAAAGAAAGGAAAAGTGATGGAAGTTAAAATAAAAGGAATACTAATGTCAATTCTGACTAGAAAACTCATGAAACATAAGAGGCTGGTCGTTATTCAATATAGAAAGATCATATTTTTGCTGGTCTAAAAGTCTAAGACAGGCAGGTTGTGGTTGCATCATTAGCTGGAAACTGCTTTGCTTTGGAGTAATCTCTCAGTAAAGCGTGATGGACACTGGAGAGGCATTGAAGGACATTTCTGGTTGTGTCATGTTATACGGACTCACATGATGTTTTGCTGAGCCACATATAGTACTTCCTCAGGAAAAAATTATCATGCAAAGAAAAAAAGCCAGGCTCTGACGCATGCTGAAACTCACCTTAACACTAGTTTTCATATATTTGAACACACTTCATAAATGAGTCAAATTTCAAATGTAAAACAAAACAGTCAAGCCTGTGTTTGATTTTACCTCTTTAAGTACTTTTCATTAAAATAATTTCAGAAATTGTAAGTAATTTCCAAATCTGTTCATATGATGTGAATGAGGTATTTAACAGTATATCTGCATATATTTTAGCAGAGCTATTCTCAGTACTGATTTAAATTTCTGGTATTTATTAATTACTTATTTTTCTCTGTACTGTTTGAATTTGATGGAGACCAATACAATTATCACTGCATAAATGACCTATGATTAAACTGGAACTTCACTCCTTAACTATGTTTCATATTAAACCAGGTAGTGAATATTTGTCTGACTAACACTTGCTGCTAGTATAAGAAGCCAACATTCTAGCCAGCTCTACTCAGGTGGGCTCTGTGCAGGGTCCAGAGAGTCCTTTCTTTCCTCTACTTCTGACAGCTTTAAGAGGACAATGGATAGTGTCCATGGACAAGACAGAGCAGAAAATAACCATAAAGAATCAAGCAAAGCTCATAAGAATTCATTCTTCTTGTTCTATATTGCCAACAAGCCCATCTCCAGCTTTCTGAGACAAAGCTTTGAAAGGAGAAGTTCTGTCATAAAAACCGTTTGACAGAAACCCTTCACTAATGACAGAAATAAGCCCATAGATGATTTGATTTAAGTTGACATAACTTAAATGGAAACATATGTTTTCATTAAAATGGCAGTTACAATGCATATATAACACATATATAATCTTTGATATATTCATTGTCCATTACATATAGAAATAATTTTAATTCTATTTCACATTACAACTTCAGCCACCTAATAAATGGAGATATGCCTTTCAAAGAAAACCCTTGCCTCATTTATTTCCTCAGACATCCAGTCATCCAATGCAGTAGGTAAAGAGGACCACAGAGGAGATGAAAATGAACAAAGGAGAAAGGAAACAAAAGACCTTCAGGGAAATATACTCTCATTTAAGACCGTGCTGCTGTAGGATGAGGATGCAGTTCAGTGGTAGAGCACTTGCCTAGTATACATTTGGACCTGAATTGGTGTACACCACCCAAAATAAATAAATAAACAAAAAAGCAAATTTACAAAAAAAGCATAGTATAGCTTAATATTTGATACCGATGATAGATTGTATTAGTTAATTTAGAGAGACATAATTCATTTTTTTGCACTGAAAACAAACTGAAACAAAGGTGACAATAAATTTTCCATCTTTAATGAGAATGAGGTTATATCATCCCATCATCAGCCACCGAACGCCGACACTATTGCACATGCCAGCAAGATTTTGCTGAAAGGACCCTGATAGAGCTGTCTCGTGTGAGGCTATGCCAGTGCTTAGCAAATACAGAAGTAGATGCTCACAGTCACCTATTGGATGGAACACAGGGCCCCCAATGGAGAAGCTAGAGGAAGTACCCAAGGAGCTGAAAGGGTCTGCAACCCTATAGGTGGAACAACAATATGAACTAACCAGTACCCTCAGAGCTCGTGTCTCTAGTTGCATATGTAGCAGGAGATGGCCTAGTCGGCCATCATTGGGAAGAGAGGCCCCTTGGTCTTGCAAACTTTATATGCCCTAGTACAGGGGAATGCCAGGGCCAAGAAGTGGGAGTGGGTGGATAGGGGAGCAGGGCAGGGGGAGGGTATAGGGGACTTTTGGGATAGCATTTAAAATGTAAATGAAGAAAATATCTAATAAAAATTGAAAAAAAAAGAGAAAAAAGAAAAAAGAAAAAAATCCTTGCCTCCCCCCCCCAAAAAAATAAAACGTTAAAAAGGGCAGTGGGAAAGAACTTTCTAGTAGACTCTGTACCATCTCGCTCTTTGAAAACTATTATCACGTAGAAGCAACAATAAATAGGAATTTAATTACTGGTAGTTATATTTTTGTGAAGGTTTCCCTATGATTTTTGTGTTTTAAAGTAACTAATTTAGCAAAGACACAGCCTAAGCCAGACATATCCTCCCACCAGAGTGAGAGAGTGAAAGTTATGTCTCACTCACATCTCCATCTGATGATGCGCTGGCAGGGTTCTCTGACTTTTCTTAGAGATAAGTTTGAGTTTGAGACTTCGTTTCAAGTATTATGTCTGAGGTGTGACAAGAGTCATTAGATCTTTTGTAAGTATATTCTTCAGTTATTTACAGTACAGGAGATCAAACCCAAGGCCTCATTCATGTTAGTTAGCAAGGACTCTGACATTGGCATACCCCACTCCCCCACAATTCCATCCAGAGAAGATGAACTACTGGGGGTAAAATGAAATGAGACAATGCGTATACAGCAGTTTAAAGCCATAATAGCACTTGACACAAGCTGCAATGACTTGGTTCCTGGGAGTCTTCCTTGCTCTGGAAAAGTCATGCTGTAAGGAGATATACTGATGCAGGATGTCCTGCAGTACATTCATTTATAAGCCTCACTGAAACAAAACCAGACCAGTGTTTAAGGATATAGTCCTCTCTGTAGTCTAACATCAAGCAGATTGCTTCATTAGGTATTCACCAGATAAACATCCCACTTTTTACTATGGTGATCTACTATGGAGGCCATGGAGGAGATTGTCTGAATTTTTAGCTCTGTAGTATCTGGTGCTGACTAAATTGATCTTAGGATGTATTGATATGAATAGGTTTTTATCCTCCTGACTGAGTTTTTGATGTTCTCATATTCATATGATTGGAAGGAAGGGAGTTTCTCAGCCTATGTCTCTGAAACATACCACACTAATCTCCTGGGATCCTTTCATATTATCTGGCTCTTAGTGTCCTGACAATGTCCGGAGTAAGGAAAAAGAAATATTTTGTCAGCAAGTTGTCCAGAGCCTTGAGAGAACAGTCTTGAGACTTGTTCCAATTTACTTTTTCTTTGTTTGTTTGCTTGTTTGCTTAAATCAAAAGTGCAGACAGAGGCCAGGCATGGGGTGACTTAGTTGTAATCCTGACACACAAGGAGCTGAAGCATGGGCACCTCAAGTTTGAGGCCAGCCTGGACTGGGCATTGATGACTGTCAACTAACCAGCACATACACAGTGAGACCTTTTTATTAAAATATAAAACACTAGAGAAAATTATGTGAAATGTCTACCGTAGGAACGCTATGACTGTGACAACACTCACCACACAACCAAAAAATGGTGACTAAGTGTTGAAGATGGTAACAACTTCAGATGTCCTTGTTGAGAACTTCCAATGTCATGATGGTTTAATGTTTATTGAGAATAAAGGAAAATGTATAAACCCTACATGATTATCTCAAGTTGGTAAAGTTAACTTGTCCAATATACAGTGTGATCTCAATGAGCATGTCTTTTAAGCAAAAAACACTCAACATGTGTTGGTGACCTGCTTGTGGCTTATCAGGAGTAATTGGAAATTCACTGTGTAAACATAGCACTATGTGTCCAACAGGCATGATGGTCTTTTTTGTTAAAGATTTATTTATTTACTTTATGAATGTGAGTACACTCTTGCTGTCTTCTGGCACACGGGAAGAGGGCATCAGGTGCCATTACAGATGGTTGCGAGCCACTGTGTGGTTGCTGGAAAATGAACTCAGGACCTCTATAAAAGCAGTCAATGTTCTTAACCATTGAGCCATCTCTCAAGTCCCAGGCAAGATGATCTTTTTAAAAGTAATAGTTTGGTTTTAAAGAGTGGCATGTAGAATTTGACATAAACAAGATATGGAGAGTCACTCATAGGTATTTAAACTGCAGAAGTCTTTACTTTCAAAAAGAAATCATAGGAAACAGGAAAACACGTGAATAGGATTTCTAAAACCAAGTAGACTATACAACAAATTAATAAGCATACACATTAAAATTTTTGTTTCCATGATGTTATAGAATTCTTTTCAAGTAGTTTCCTTTTTAAAACTGAGAAGAAAAAAAATCATTAATTCAAATGCTGAGAGATTTCTGCAAACTTATGTTTCAATTTGCAACTTGGTAATCATAGAGGATAATGGTGAGAAAGCCCAGTCTTAAGACTGGAGAGGAACATAAAACATATAATCTTGCCCACTGGTACACGCTGGCCAGAGATCGTTCAATAAAAGAAAATGAATATATACGAAAAATGTTCAGAGATAATTATGCTAGTTTTTCAGCCTAAATACCTTGGAATTTGCAAAGACAGCTCTTAGACAAAAGGGAGACCACAGAAATTCAGTGCAATAGATTTCTCCATTGGAAGTGACAGGAACATCTCTCTCAATATTACTTAGCTAATGAAGGACTAGATCTGCTGTGAAGTTCCTAGGAGGCTCATTTTCCTGAGTACAGTAGTAAAAGTTAGCTGATGAATGACCTAAGCTGCTTAATGCGTCTCCTTATAACTTGAGAGCAGCAAGGCGTATCCAAGCAAGAACTGAAGAAGTTATCCTCCAGGGGCACTGCTGTCCTTGCAGGTTGTCAGAGGCAATGAGCCAGGTTTATTTCAAATGGCTCCTTAAATGAACATTTATTTTGTGCCAGTAACACGTTTTTGATTAACAGCTCCTTTTGACTAATTTGCTTCCCAAAACAGCCCAATAAATGACTCACTTAAAACATAATTAAAAGCATGTTATTGCTAGTAGTTAATACTGATTAAAACAGGCATTAAGACAATTACCATTGAAGGAAAGTAAGCACCCTATAGTTAGTACAAAATCCATTCTTACCCTTCTTAGGCCTCATATACAGAAATTGCTGCATGAGAAATTCCAGAAAATTCTCACTCTAATGCACAATCAAATGTGCTTTCTTTTGTTTATCATAATGCCCGGACAGGTTTGAAAATAGGTATTGTGTTGAAGTACCCTCTCTCCCCACTCTATGTGTAAGTGGTGTGTGTGTGTGTGTGTGTGTGTGTGTGTGTCCCCACATGCTTCATGAGGTAAAATCCCATTTCTAATATCAATTCAGAACAGATTCTATCTGAAGGTAACTTACACATTACTTCATGTCAATGGTATATAAAACAACCCTCTACTCACATCGTCTCCATGTTCAACATTCTCAGTTGAATTCAGTATGAGAATGTCTTAGGGTTTTACTGCTGTGAACAGATACCATGACCAAGGCAATCCTTATAAGGACAACATTTAATTGGGAATGGCTTACAGGTTCAGAGGTTTATTCTAGTATCATCAAGGTGGGGAAATAGCAGTGTCCAGCCAGGCATGGTGAAGAAGGAGCTGAGAGCTCTACATCTTCACCTGCTGATCTCTAAGAGAAGACTGACTTCCAGGCAGCTAGGAAGTATATTTAATAGTCCATACCCACAGTGACATATCTACTCTAACAGGTTCATCCCCCTCCCCCTGCTTCTATGAGGGTTTTCAATACCCTCTCACCCATTCCTTCCACCCCCTGGAATTCCCCTACACTGGGGTATTAAACCTTTACAGGACCAAGGACCTGTCCTCCCTTTGATGCCCAACAAGGCCATCTACTGATACATATGCAGCTGGAGCCATGAGTCTCTTTATGTGTACTCTTTGGTTGGTGGTTTAGTCTCTGGGTCCAAACCTAAACGAAGAATTCTCAACTGAGGAATAACAAATGGCCAAGAAGCACCTAAAGAAATGTTCATCATCCTTAGTCATCAGAGAAATGCAAATAAAAACAACCCTGAGATTCCACCTCACACCAGTCAGAATGGATAAGATCAAAACTCAGCTGACAGCAGATGCTGTCAAGAACATGGAGAAAGAGGAACACTCCACTTTGCTGGTGGGATTGCAAGCAGGTACAACCATTCTGGAAATCAGTCTGACAGATCCTCAGAAAATTGAACATAGTATTAGCTGAGGACACAGCTATACAACTCCTGGTCATATACCCAAAAGGAACACCAACATGTTCCTGTGTGTTCATACCAGCCTTATTTATAATATCCAGAAGCTGGAAAGAACCCAGATGTCCTTCAACAGAGGAATGGATACAGAAATTGTGGTACATTTACACAATGGAGTACTACTCAGCTATTAAAAAACAATGAATTCATGAAATTCTTAGGCAAATGGATGGATCTAGAAAATATAATCCTGAGTGAAGAAACCGAATCACAAAAGAACACACATGCTATGCATTCACTGATAAGTGGATATTAGCCCAGAAGTTCGGAATATCCAAAATATTATTCACAGACGATATGAAAATCAAGAAGGAAGACCAAAGTGTGGATTCTTCAGTCTTCTTAGAAGGGGGAACAAAATGCACATGGAAGGAAATATGGAAATAAAGGGTAGAGTAGAGACTAAAGGAAAGACTATTCTATCTGGGGATCTAACCCATATACAGTCACTAAACCCAGACACTTTTGTGGATGCCAAGAAGTGCAGGCTGAAAGGAGCCTGATATAGCTTTCTCCTGAGAGGCTCTGCCAGAGCATGACAAATACAGAGGCGGATGCTCATAACCAACCATTGGAATGAGCACTGGGTCCCCGGTGGAGAAGTTAGAGAAAGGACTGAAGGAACTGAAGAGGTTTGAAACCCCATAGGAAGAACAATAATATCAACCAACTAACCCCCATCCACCACTGAGCTCCCAGGGTCTAAGGGCCACACCTTCTAATAGTGCCACTCCCTGGGCTGAGCATATGCAAACCATCACAGAGCAATAGGAAGCCTGTACAGTTCTTTGGCTCTATGGATGCATTTGTTTTCCTTATGCTACTCTTTCAAAATGTGTTCTATTGTCCTGTGAAAGATAAAGGACATTTAAAATGATTTCTTCTTTTTTTAAAAAACTTGCAACTGTGGATTTTAGTATTATATATTAATTACTGTGCTGCATTTCTGTAACTACTATGTTTTGAATGAAAGTATGAATTTTTTAAAGCTGCACAGGTAATATATTAAAGCTTATGTTATGTAAGATTATGCAGTTGAAAATGAAAATCATGGAAAGAGATGGTATCTCATACTCTATGGTCCATTTTGTGGAAATTTATTTTATGATCAATTTATACACTTAAATATAACCTCTCTTTTCACTGCTTAGAGTGGTATAGGGTATAGCCAATGTTCCATTTTTGATGTTTGAGTTACTTAAACTCTACTTTTGAGGGGAGTGATGAAAGTCATCCTTAAATTCTGCATAGAACAGTACAGAGATAAAAAACCATACCATACCCACGTAATTTGCTTCAGATTTCCATTTTGCAGTGCCACTCCCTGCATTGTTTCACAAAGTGACAGCATTTATCAAGTGTCTTGGTCACAGGCACTCACTAGTACAACTTTAACTTCCTTGGTAGACATAGGCCAGGCTAGAAGTCACCAGTGTTTCATAAGCTAATGTTCACATTGAATAAATCTTGTGAAATTAAATGAAGAAAATGAAAAATAAAAATGATATAAAGCATCAGGGAGTCCAAAATTGGGAAAAGAACATATGGCGGTTTAATGGGGAAAACAATGAGAAGTATTTTGTCAACTTTGCAGTTATTGTTAACTGCTTTCCCACTTCTACTGCCTTCTCTGGATTACTCCAAAACTTCTTTATTTCTTCTCTGTTAATCTTTCATTCCATCATCAAAACTGCTCACATTTATTTTGAAAGTGTATATAGTCTCTATTTTATAGCCTCAAAGTATATTTAGCAGTTATTATTACTATAATAGTACATTAGTATATTATTGTGAGCTTACTATTCTGGACATCTGAAGCTGTGCCACAAATGAAACCAAAATGATTTTCCCTTTTCCTAGTATTCCTTAAACACACCACTATAGTTGTGTGCCTGAAAGATTTCTTTCAGCCTTCTTGAATTGCCTTTCCCCACATCCCTCTATTTACCCTGGGGTATTTATTCATGCTTACAAATGAAAGCATAAGAGAACTTGGTAATCTTGAATTTCTGATAAACAACCAACAGGTTTTAGGGCAAGTAAATCCCATGAAAAATAAAAACATACTTTTATGTATGACTGATATGGTCCATATTTATGAACATATTTACAATCATGAGCAGAATTATGGATAGTATATTAAGTTATCAAACTCACTTAACTGAAGGAGCAATCAAAGGAACTTGGTTACTGCCACACATCATGGAAAGAGTTTATTAGGTAGCAAGAATGCATTTGTCTAAGCAGTGAGCTTAGCTGGGAAATCTTACTAAATTGCCTAATGATCCAGTTTCTTCATTTGCCAAATGGAGAAATAAATTCAAAGAGAAAACAATAGATCACTGAATAAGAGTAAATTACTAAAAATATTTTGGAAAGTATTCAGCAAGCATCACTTAAAAAGGCTGTGTCAAACTCAAATGCATACTCCAACAACAGTAGTCACTATAATGATCTTAAAGCATTCATATATGTGTGTGCATGAATTTAAATGGTTGTGTATTTATTTATCAAATACCTCCTTTCCATTTAAGGCACAGGGCAATCATTCATACAAATATTTGACTAGGTGGCATAACAAACTGTCAGTCACAATGAACCAGGCAAAAGAGAACTCAGGGCATCACTGTCCTGAACTTGTGATGTAAGGTTTTTTTTATAGGGGATTATGTTTCTGGTTACTGGGTCACAGATCAATGGATAACCTTTCCACATGACTGTGAAACTTCTCAAAATCTCTGTTTGTTGTTCCTTACAATCTACATCTCTCTTGTGTCTTTGAAAACAGCTCACTGACTAAGATTTTCTCAATGGTTCTCATTCTTTCTTCAGAAGTTCTTAACTAAATAAGTACTTACAAGGAAAAATTTGATTTCAAAATCATATTACAACTTCTTTTAATCATTTAATACACTTGCCTGTCAAAGATATTGACACATATCTGTTGCCAAAGTAATTTTGTAATTTTTAGCATTATCATAACAGATGGCTATGTGAATTATATTTGATCAATAATACTGTTTTGAGTTCATAGCAATCTCAGTTTGTTGCTTTGTTTGTTTGTGTCATTTTCCAAATTGTGAAAAGCAGTTGTTTTTGATGATGTGAGATACCAAAGCTGCCTGGTCTGATATGAGGTAGAGCTATAGAGGGACTGAACAATACATCAGCTTGCCTTGATGCCTTACTGCTAGACAGTGACTTAGATTCTAACAAAATATATTTAAAATAGGATCTGTTGTATTTACAGAAATTATCTGTTTTGGCAAGTCAAATAAAACAATATGATTATATTTTAAAGTTGCAACTGTTTAAATTTCACATTCAGAAAACTTATGAAAAATAGAAAATGCACATTTAAAAATAATACCAAAATATTAGAAAGTAGGGATTTTTAATATATGTATGAGATCATTTTCTCTTTATAATATTTCTATAACTTTAAACTTAGCAAGATTGTAATACTGCCAAAGGATCAGTAAGCTTGCTGCTGTGTGATTCTGTCTTTTAGAAATGTCAAGAGCCACACCCATAAAGAATCAGCAGCATGACTACCTAAACATGAGGTGAAAAAAAGATCACAACAATAGGCACTGCCATGTGGATGGGAAAGTCTACAAGACCTCAATACAACACATAGAGCTACAAGTATCAAAGGACTGGTGAAAGACGGAGAAATAATCTCCTCTAGGGAAGAGCATATCAATCAACTGGATAACCAATACCAAATGATCAGCCCTGAAATCACATTTAAAAGTAACATTATACATAGTAAGCATTGTATTTATGTATTGTATTTATGTATTGTATTTATATATTATATTGTATTTATGGAATTATGAGTTTAGGAATACACACACACATTTGAAAGTGATCAAGGAGAAGTATATGGGAATGTTTGGAAAAGAAAGGGAAGGATGCTATTACATGGTAATCTCAAAAACTAAAAAAAGAAAAGAAGAAAAAATTTTAAAGGAAAATGAGAGGTTGAGAGGAAAAAGAATAATTAGTCAACAAGAAGGATAGAGCAAAAGAATAGGATATGAAAATCATAAAACAGTGGGCAACCAAGAGTGGTTTATTTGAATATCAGGTCTTCTCAGGAAGAGGGCATTTGTTCCTGATACCATACATTTAACTGTGACTGGAAAGGCCATAGACCTTAGTAGATAACCTACAAGTAATTTTCTTATATCAAGCTAGTTTCAAACTATACTCTTAATACTTAACCCCCCCTTTTTTTTTTTTTTTTTTTTTTTTTTTTTTTTTTTTTTTATTTATTATGTGTAGGTACACTGTCTTCTGACACTCCAAACCAGGTTTTACCACCTGCAGTTTCTGCAATTAATTGTG